>NW_027512462.1:0-42500 GCF_048772815.1 Callospermophilus lateralis | reverse complement strand
CGCCTTGTCAAACGACTTACTAGAAACAGTCCACTCCAAACTAAACAAACCTACTTTTCTACCTATTCTAAGAACATGAAACAAGACCACAAACTCATAACCACAAACAAAAAGGCACCTCCTTCGCCCAGGTAGGTCTGTGACTATCCGGAGTGTCCTCTGACTTGTGGGCCAATAATGTTCCCCCGAAATGGCCTGTCCTGTTTTAGATCTGGTTTCCTTGGCCAACTCCGTGAAGTTGTCAGGAGCCAGCGGAGCCTCTACTTGCTTTCTCAGGAAAAGCTCTGCTTCAGAGCTTTCTTGCATTTGGCCTTCCTCACATCTGTAGGTACCAAGAAAGACTGACTCTGTCTTTGTAAATCCAAACAAGTGAGACCACTGGGACTGGGACTGGGACTGGCTATGGGTGCCTGGCATCCTGGATCCCAAGTTCAGAGAGTTCCATCACCACTGAAGTGTGATGGAACTGTTTTTATTTCCTCCTTCAGGAACTGAATGAGGTCACTCTCTTGGCAACCACTTTGTCCAAACGTTGCTTCCAAGGTTCCCATGAGATGGAGGCTGGCCCTAATTCCTGTGACACTTTAACAAGTTTGAATTGTATATCAACCATAATCTCCCAGGAACAGATCTACACACAGGCCTGGGTTGGCTCATGTTCTCTGCTTTAAGAATAGAAGCTGATTCAGACACAACCCTTTATCCTGACCAAGCCGTTTGCCATGGAAGATGCCTTTTGCTCTCTCAGGTCCTTCATAGCTGCCTACATATTCTCCAGGGATCATTTCGCCATGGACATTTGAGGTTATCAGCAGGTGGAAGATCCATTACATTCCAGTATTATAAGACCAACTCTTTCCCTGCTTTTCTGTAAAGTAAGATTGAGGGAATACTGTATGGTTAGGGTTAATAACAGGTTCGATTTGGGTTAGGAATCATTTTGCTGGGTGAATAATGGTATTGGGAACCTGCGATATTTATAACAATATAGAGGTGAAATGTATGCATGAAAACAGAAATCTAAGTATGATTTGAAGCCCAGAAGGGCATTGGGCCCTTGCTTGGGATACTTAGCATTGAATTAACTTCTGAACAGATGTCTCAGATAAATCGATATACAATGGCATATGACCTTGTACCTTGGATGATTGAATGTAGAAAAGAACATCCAGTCAAAAAGGGATAGTCAGTAGGATTAGAAAGATAGTAGTTAGGATTAGGAAGAAGAGTGCATGTAGAATTTGCAACAAAAGTTCTTTAGCAATAGGTTTTCGGTTAGAGAATGAATTTAAATGTCAGCAACTGTGAAGAGTCAGTCACAATGATGATATTGGGAAAATATGTAGGAAAGCAGATATAAATAGAGACATTAGGTAATCAGGCAAAGTATATAGTGAGTGATAGGATTAGACATTTTCAACAGGGTTGAGGTTGAATATATTATCTTAGGAAGAAACAAATATGTAGTCACCAATAGGATTTACATTTGAGAGCATTAGGCAACCTGGACATGATATTTTTAGTAATCCATGTTCACTTTCCATTTAGGCTTTCGTACAATCATAAATGTGAACTTTGAATTCTGTGCCCAGAATATTTCTGTGATTAAATATATATATATATATATATATATATATATATGTAGATCATTTGACATGAGTATTTCTCCACCATTTTTAGGAGCAATATTGACTGACTACTACTGACTGATAGGTATAGATTCTTTATGTGATTTGGCGTCATGAGAAAACCCAAGCACCTCTTCATGGCTTGAAGAACTCATTTGACCCAAAGAGCCACAAGTGATGCTCATTCATTTCCATTTGAAAACAGCTTTCTTCAGGCTTCACAAAGGGGTGACCTGAGGCAAAGAACTTCCTGATATTCTGGGCAACAGAACAATAGGTAAGCAAATGGCCCAAAGCAGGGTTTCTCCACTGAGACTTTCCTGATCACACTCTCCCAGCTCACGTGTAAAGTTAGATTGAGGGAAAAGTCTATGGTTAGGGTTAATAACATATTCGATTTTGGTTAGGAATCATTCTGAAGGATGAATAATGGTATTGGGAGACTGGGATATTTACAAGAATATATAGGTGAAATACAAGTATGAAAACAGAAATCTAGGTACAATTTGAAGCCCAGAAGGGAATTGGGCCCTTGAGTGGGTTACTTAGCTTTGAGTTATGTCCTGCCCAGATGTCTCAGATAAATCGATATTCAATGGCATAGGACCTTGTACCTTGGATGATTGAATGTTGAAGAGAACATCCAATTAAAAAAAGAAAGTCCGTAGGATTAGGAAGATAGTTGCTAGGTTTAGAAACAAGAGTGAGTATAGGATTTGGACAAAAAGTTCTCTAGCAATAGGTTTTCAAGTAGAGAGTGAATGTAAATATCATAAATATCAGCACATGTGAAGAGTCAGTCACAATGAGAACTGGGGAAAATATGTAGGAAAGCAGATGTCAATAGAGACTTTAAGAAATCAGGCAAAGTTTAAAGTGAGGGATAGGATGAGATATTTTCAACAGGCTTGAGATTGAATATATAATCTTAGGAAGAAACAAATATATAGTCAACAATAGGATTTACATTTGAGAGCATTAGGCAACCTGGACATGGATGTTTTTAGTAATGCATGCTCACTTTTTTTTAGGCTTTGGTACAATCATAAGAGTGACCTTTGTTTTCTGTGTCCAGAATGTTACTGTGATAAAATGTATATGTAGATTAGGTGACATGAGTATTTCTTCCACCATTACTGGGAGCAATATTTTGAAGACGTATAAATTCGTATTGGGGGAACAAAGAGGTGTACCATGTGTCTATGAATATAGAAATAATGCATGAATAGACCATACTGTGAACAAATAATGTAACTGGTTCCAACTTTAAATAATTGATTTAATTAATATCTGAAAATGTAAAGGAAATCTTAAATTGATATACATACATTCATTATAACCAGTCATAAATCTAACGGTAATATTAGGGTTATGGTTTATCAAGAAGAATGTGTGAGTTTTGCTTCAAAAGTGATTATGGAAATCGAAAATAATGTGTTTGAAAAGAAGTCTCATGAAAAGACCAGTAAAAAAATCTGGAGGAATATATGTGTTCTGAAGCAGGAAGTGATTGAAATTGAAACAAATGCCTATAAATTTGTGAACTTGTGGATGAAATATATATCTTATGATGTGCATAAACTGAGAAAATAGTAATGTACCACTGTTGAATAAAAATGAACCGGAAAATACACATCATGTCCCATAGGAAACTACTTGCATTGATATTAAACTGGGTATTACTGTAGAAATATTAGGATTTGTATGCACCATCCACTGAAGTTATCTTTCAGTACTAGGTAACAAATATGTATTTCAGGTTGATGAATATTTCTGAGAATTATCTTGTGAAAAGTTGATCATAAATCCACATACATGAATATGAATGATTTTAAGGAGTGTATAATAAGACTCATATATTTCATATTTTGAAAAATTTGTAGAGTGTGTATTCCAATCAAAATTCATCATGAAATATATATGTCATCCACAGATGCAAAAATATTTATTTCACTGAAAATGGATTTATGTATAATGTTGTTCTACTAGGAAGCTCACCCATATTTTGAATTTTCAGTTCCAACAATGTTTAGGAGGAGTGATCTCTTCTCATAATTTGTATCTGCCAAGTCAGCCACCTCACAAAAATGTACATGTGATAACAGATAGGATACTATATGTGCATATAAAAATACATGTGCTGAATAGGCTACAGAGAAATGAGACAGGAATTTGTTGAGAGCCACAGCTGAAGGGGCCCCAGCAAACTTCCAGCTGCCAGCAAATTTCCAGCTGCCGGCTGATTATTGGCTCACAGCGACCTCAGCATCATCTAGCTGATTGGCTCCTCTGTGGTGATGCTCATTGGGCTGTTTCCCTGCCCTTTCAGACCATGGAGCTGCTCCTTGGGGAACTTTTTTGGCTCCACCCAGCCAATCGGCCTCAAGAGCAGTAGGATTGTGGCAGGTGGAGAGGCTTGTGTGTGTGAGAGAGACTTTACAAGGAAGCCAGTAGTGGCAGTTGGGCTCTGAGGGTTTTTCATGAGGAGTTGTTTTGTTTGCCGTGTGTGGTTCTAAAAATAAAGTTAGTTTTTTTTTTTTTTTTTTTTGACAAGTGGCTCCTGAATCATGCCCAGCCAGACTGCAGCATTTGGTGGCTCACATGGGGAACGACTGAGGGTAAGTGATAAGGTAAACTGCTTGCCCCTGTGGGCAAGGTGAAAGGATGGGTAGCCATTTTAAGATGACTCCTTTGTTTTGCTTCACTTTTGTTTTAAGTTGCCTGTTCCTGGAGATGAGTGGGACGGAAGAAAAACCACTCACATCTGAGAAAAAACTATTTACGTCTGAGGAACAGATAGGTATAAAGGACGGATGCACATGTCAGGAGGATAGAAAGGCTATAATGACTTTTTGTTGTTCCCTTTTTAATTCATTCTGTCTCAGTTTTGTTTGCGTCATCTTGTTGGGTTGTATTATAATAGAAATACGGGATCAGAAATTAATAAAAAACAAACTGAAAGAGTGTTAAATAAATTGTTAGAGAAAGGAGGCATCTCAGAAATATCAAGGACAGTCAGGGCATTTGTTGATACAATACAAAAATGTAGCCCATGGCTTTTGAAGGAGGAGTCATTAAATATATCACAATGGAACCATCATGGTGAAGATTTAAAAGGATTAGAAAAGAGCAGCCGAGGGACTATGCCAGTTGGCACATTGCCATTGTGGACGTTCATATCTGGTTTGCTTAGTCCAAAGCCTTCAGTTCAGACAAAGATAGAGGAACCAAGTTTAGAGCATAAAAGCAATCAGGGGCAAAGTTAAAAAGGAGACTGCTACTAACACCTTTCTGTCACAGAGGATGTAAATGTCCAACTAACAAGGCCACCTCCATGTGCTGGGAGGCCCCCAACCCCAACAGTTGATAGTTCGGATCCTGAGACAGGATCTCAAGTATTAACATGCCCTGTATTTGAGGTAGGAGGGCAGCGAATTCACCATGCTTTAAATTTCAAAATAGTGAAGCAGCTAAAAGAGGCTGTAACAACATATGGTCCTCAAGCACACTTCATTGTAAGCTTGGTCGAATCCATTAACACCTTGAACATGACGCCAGCAGATTGGGCTAATATGTGTAAAGCTGTGCTAAATGGAGGTCAATACCTATTATGGAAGGTGCCATGAGAATTTTGCAAAGAGATGTCTAGGCGAAATGCAGCAGCTGGTTATCCTCAGAGAAATCTAGATTTGTTGTTAGAAAAGAGACCTTATGAGGATCAGCAACAACAAATTCCATATGATCCTGGCATATACGCACAAATTGCTGTAGAGGCAGTTAGGGCATGGAAGACTTTACAGGACATGGAGGTTTACAAGGTCAATTATCTAAGGTAATACAAGGAGCTAATGAATCTTACGCTGGATTTGTAGATAGGCTTATTGAAACAGCTACAGAGTTTTTGGAAATACAGAACAAGCAATGCCATTATTAAAACAACGGGCTTATGACCAAGCGAATCATTGCTGCAGAAGGTATCATTACACCATGGAAACATGAAGATTTAAACACATTTATTAAATTTGGTAGAGACATTAATGAACAAGAGCAAGTCGTGGCAGCTCCAATAAAACAGGCTTTAGATGCCAGAGACATTAATGAAAAAGGGCAAATTGTGGCAGCTTTAGTAAAACAGGCTTTAGAAGACAGGCCAAGAACATGCTACAATTGTGAACAAACAGGACTTTTTAAAAGGAATTGCCCCATAGGAGAGGGTTAACAAAACTAGGTATCAAAGGACTAGAATACCGGGTATTTGGCCACGATGACGTAGAGGGAGACATTGGGCTAATGAATACCATTCTCAAACCACCATAGAGGGTACTTCATTATCAAAAAACAAACAAGCACCAGGTGTTTATCCACGATATCATGAAGAAAGGCATCCGGCTCCATTGCCAAAAAATGGAGAGGGGGGCCCAATGCTCTGGGGCCCGAAACCGCAAATATATGGAGCACTGGAGGAAACCAGCAACCCCATCAGTGTAGTGCCCACGACACATTGTTCATCAGATCCCTCATCAGACAAACCAGAGGGAGCGCAGGGTTGGACATCTGTGCCTCCGCCAGATCAATACTAACTCCAGAGATGGGAGTTCAAATCATTCCCACAGGGGTGAAACGACCTCTTCCCAAAAGAACAGTAGGCTTATTATTGGGATGCAGCTCTTCTACTCTTAAAGGACTTATGATGAGTCCTGGGGTAATTGATCCCGATTATGAAGGTGAAATAAAAATTATAGCCAGTTCTCCAAACGGTATATCAGTAATTTCTCCAGGAGATAGAATAGCACAATTACTAATAATACCCAGCCCACATGATAAATTTTACAGTAATGCTGTAGAAAGAGGTTCCAAGGGATTAGGCTTCACAGGTGTAGATTGGGCTATGCTTTCTTTAAATTTATATTCTCGCCCCATGCTAAAACTAAATATTCAAGGACATGAATTCAATGGGCTACTGGATACAGGTGCAGACCTTAGCATCATCTGTCATCAAGAATGGCCAAAACATTGGCCATTACACCAAGCCACTCAAACGCTTCGAGGCCTAGGAGTGGCGACTAATCCCCATAAAAGTGCAACGGTATTAGATTGGAAGGATCCTGAAGGATGTGAAGGAACTATACAGCCATATGTATTGGAACATCTTCCCGTAAATTTATGGGGATGAGATGTCCTAGATCAATTAGGTTTGACATTAACAAATAACATCAATCAAAATTCACCCACTATTATGGCTAGACAAGATTTTAGGAAAGGAAAAAGATTAGAAAAGCAAGAACAAGGTATAGCAGCACCAATACAAAAAGATCAAGGAACAGATAGATATGGGTTGGATTTTCAGAAAGGGCCACTGAGACAATAAATATTACTTGGAAATCAAAAAGACCAGTATGGGTTCCTCAGTGGCCCCTGACTAAAGAAAAGATACAAGTAGCCCATGACCTGGTCAAACAACAATTAGCGGAAGGACATATACAACCTTCTGTGTCTCCCCATAATACTCTCATTTTTGTCCTTAAAAAGAAATCTGGTAAATGGAGATTATTGCAAGATTTAAGAGCCATTAATAATGGGATGGTTATTATGGGACCTGCTCAATCAGAGATTCCTCAATTGTGTGCTTTGCCAAAAACTTGGTATGTTTTCGTTGTAGATATTAAAGATCGTTTTATTTTCAATTCCAATTTATCCTGAGGATATTCCAAGTTTTGCATTTACTATACCTGCACTGAATCATGAAGGTCCTGACAAGAGATATGAGTGGAAAGTACTCCCTCAAGGGATGGCTAACAGCCCAACTATGCGTCAAATTTATGTTAACAAAGTAATCCAGACACTTAGAAATCAAATTCCTGAAATACAAATTTTTCACTATATGGATGATGTATTATTAGCACACAAAGTTAAAAACCCATTGCTAGAATGGTATGCCACACTTACAAACGTATTAAAAAATTATAACCTAGAGATAGCAATAGGTAAAATACAATTAAATTTTCCAATTAATTATTTAGTAGCTCTATTATCCTCAACCATGGTCAGTCAACCAAAAATTCAAATACGAGTAGATCAACTCAAATCAATTAATGACTTTCAAGAGTTATTAGGAGACTTAAATTGGATAAGGCCTCATCTAGGTATACCAACAGGAGAGTTGGGACCTTTATTTGATATCCTAAGAGGACCATGAGATCCAAATTCACTCAGAATGTTAACGCCTGAAGCAAGAAAAGCAATAAAAATCATTGAAACATATATGGGAAATATGCTTTTGGATAGAGTTGATATAATTTTGCATTTATTATTTATTGTACTAACAACAAAAAAAATATTTTTACAGGAGTATTTTGGGAAGAAGGTCCATTATTATGGATACATTTATCTTATTCTTCTAACACTATTATTACTTGCTATCCTGAGGCTGAGGGAGAATTAATACTCATAGGAATAAAAGCAGCAAAAAGAGTGTGTGTGGAATTTCACCCAATAAAATTATTACTCCATATACTATGAATCAAATTGATGAATTAGCTAATTAGTTAAATACTTGGGCAATAATCGTGTGTAAATCTAATGTTTCATTTGATAACCACTTACCATCTTATCTTTTATTGTCTTTTTGGTCATCGCATCCTGTAATTTTTCCAAAAATGACAAGAAAACACCTATCATGAATGCTCCAAATATATTCACCGATGGGTTAAATAATGGTACAACAGCAATAGTTACACCTGATCCAACTTTTATATTTTTAGTACCAAAACAATCAGCTCACAAGGTAGAGCTTAGTACAGTATTACAAGCTTTTGTGATTTTTAAAGATTCTGTATTTAATTTATTTTCCGATTGTCAGTATATAGTTAATGCTATAGTATCCCTTGAAGATGCTGGTAGGATTTCCCCTTTCTCTACTGTTTTCTCTTTGCTTTCCACTATACAAAGTCTAATCTGGGACAGAAAAGATCCATTCTTTATAGGACATATCACGGCACATACAGGATTGCCTAAAGCCCTTAGTTTGGGCAATGATTTAGCAGATAAAACTACAATTGACATACATACATATTTTCTTTACACTAGAAGAAGCAATAAATTTTCTTAAAAAGTTCCATGTCAATGCTTATACTTTACAAAAGCATTTCAAAAAAACTAAGGAACATCTAGACAAATTATAAAACAATGTCAAAATTGTGTGACCTTTTTACCACAAGTTAATCTTGGAGTCAATTCTAGAGGATTGATACCTAACCATATTTGGCAGATGGACGTCACACACTTGCCAGAATTTGGAAAATTAAAATATTTGCATGTTACAGTTGATATTTGTTCTGGATTTTTAATGGGCTCCCTTCATGCTGGAGAAAAAAACTAAAGATGTTGTAGCTCATTGCTTACAAAATTTTGCCACTGTGGGCATTCCAAAACAGTTAAAAACAGATAATGCCCCCGGTTACACTTCTAACTCTTTTAAACAATTTTGCTCATCATTTGGCATTACTCATATAACAGGAATCCCATACAATCCACAGGGACAAGGCATAGTTGAAAGAGCACATCAAACAATAAAAATGTACTTATTAAAGCACAAAGACGGAATTGAGAAGGGGTATATATTCCCCAAAGATAAACTTAAATTAACGCTTTTTACTCTAAACTTTTTAAACTTGGATTCATCAGGACTTAGTGCTGTGGAAAGGCATATGTTTCCAAAAAATGTGCATAAGCCCAAGGTACTTTTGAAGGATATTCTAATAGGACAATGGAAAAGTGTTGACCCAGTAATTGTCTGGAGTCGGGCGTCTGTTTGTGTGTTTCCACAGGAAGAACAGCAGCTGATTTGGATTTTGGAGAGATTAACTAAAGTCCTGACCCAGTGATTGTCTTTAGTCAGGGGTCTGTTTGTGTGTTTCCACAGGAAGAACAGCAGGCAATATGGATTCCAGAGAAATTAACTAAAGTGATTTCTATAGACCAAAAAGAAGATGATTTGGCTCAAATTCATAACAGCTGATATCCAAAACTCCAGTTTGGCTATCCTTACATCTGCGACAGAACCAGGATGCTTTTTTCAATATCTATTTTATTATTGCCCTTTCCCACATCATGAAGTTCTATTTTTTATTTTTTTTTTGAGCTCATACAGACCTAGGTTAATGTTTTGCTGATCAGTTCTATTTTTTGACTATAGAGTTTTTAGACATTCCAATGGTGATTTCACCTGTAAAAAGTTATAAGGCCTTTACTATTATGTTATGTGTTGTATATATTATATTATTTGTGCACACTTGTGTTTTGTGTTTTATGTTTGAATGTACATATATCCATATATCATATATGATGTGCGCTCATGAAAAAATGGATCCAATTTTTTTTTTTATTCACGTGATTTAAATAGTTTAATTTAAATTGGGTAAACAACTGTTGAGGATTGTTTTAATATGTGAACAAAAAAAGGAGTTTAGCAGAACTGTTTGTTGACTTTCACCTTTCCTTTTCATTATATTTAATAATTCTCTTCAAGATAATGTAAATTGTTAATTGGGTTTTTTAGTGCCTTCTGGAATGGTAAGTAATTTTTTCTTTAGCCATTATTGCCAGAATTCCAATCTTCAACCCAGTGCTGGTGAAGACAAAGATAAAACCAATCTACAGCTTCTGCAATAGCCATCACTGAACTGCTTGCAGAACTTGCCTGGAATATGTATCACTTGTATGCATTGTGAACTAACATGTATGCATTGTGAACTATCTGTTGGTGCAGCGACTTGTGGTAGTGTTGGGGTAATTTTGCCTGATGCTCTCATTGGTGGAACAATTTTTCCAAAAGGAGACATCAATTGGCTTGGTGTATCTTCCCTATTCTCACTTTATAGAGGTCAGGAACCTTACAGAGGAAGGCGAAAGACTTCATCTGCAATGACTGTACTTTCGGCCATTTTGGTTTTGGATGCACACATGGGATCTTTCTTTAGATCCATAAGGGGCTGAGAATTTAATCAACAGCCTCACACAGAGCTAAGAGGCTGATTCAGACACATCCCTTTCCAAAGCAATTAAGCAAAGAGCCACAGGTGATTTCCATTCATTTCCATTTGAAAACTGTTTTCTTCAGGTTTCACAAAGGGGTGGCCTGAGGCAAAGAAACTTCCTGACATTCAGGGTAACAGAACAATATGTAAGCAAAAGTCCCAAAGCAGGGCTTATCCACTGAGACTTTTCTGGTCACAGTGATCTGAGTTTTCTGAGCTTCTCGCCATTCACTTCAGCTATCCAGAACATAGCCATGTCACAGAGCTTGGAAGTGATTCATATCTTGGACACAAAACCATGAGCCTCTTCTGGAGAGTGGCCAGAATTCAGGAAGAAAACAGCAACTTAGGAAATTAGCAGGTGTTGCCCATCGATAAGGCAAGCCAAAGTCCATACATAAATCGGGCAGGATGAATGCTGGGAAGCTTTCTACCAGACAGGACACATCCATTGAATCATTCTCTTTTCTAATGTCTACAACCGCGATACACAGACATAGAAACAGTCCGCCTTGTCAAATGACTTATTAAAAACAGTTCACTACAAACCAAACAAACCACCTTTCCTACATATCTCAGAATATGAGACAAACCAAAAAACCACACCCACACAACAAAGGCACCTCCTTCCCTCAAATGGGTCTGTGACTATCCGGAGTGTCCTCTGACTGGTGGGCCACACTATGTTCCCCTGAGATGGCCTGTCCTGTATGAGATTAGGTCTCCTTGGTCAACTCTGTGAACTTGTCAGAAGCCAGGGGTGAGCCCCTACCTGCTTGCTCAGAAAAGGCCCCTCTTGAGAGCTTTCCTGTTATTTGGCCATTCCCACATCAGTAGGTATCAAGAAAGATTGACTCTGTCCTTGGAAAATCAAAACAAGTGAGACCACTGAGACTGGGACTTGGACTGGCTCTGGGTGCCTGGCTTATTGGATCTAAGTTCAGAGAGTTTGATCACCATGGAAGTGAGGTAAGTCACTTCCTTCAGGAATTGAATGAGTTCACTGCCTTGGCAACCACTTTGTCCTAAGAGTTGACTCCAAGGGTCCCATGAGATGGAGGCTGCCCCTGCTTCCTGTGACACTTTCACAAGTTAGAATGGGATATCAACCATAGGCACACAGGAACAGCTCTCCACAAAGGCCTGGTTTGGTCCATATTCTCTACATTAATAAGAGAGAGGCTGATTCATACATATCCCTACATCCTGACCAGGTTGTTTTCCATGGAAGATGACTTTTGCTCTCTCAGGTCTTTCATAGCTGCCTACAACTTATCCAGGTGTCATTTATGTAGGACATTTGAGGTTCTCAACAGGTGGAAGATCGCCTACATTCCTGTATTGAAATACCAACTCCTTCCCTGCTCTTCTGTAAAGTTAGATTGAGGGAAGAGTGTATGATTAGGGTGAATAACAGGTTCGATTTGGGTGAGGAATCATTCTGAGGGTTGAATAACAGTATTGGGAACCTGCGATATTTACAAGAATATATAGGTGAAATATAAGTATGAAAACAGAAATCTAGTTAAGATTTGAAGCCGAGAAGGGCATGGGAACTTGATTGGGATACTTAGCGTTGAATTACGTTCTGAACAGATGTCTCAGATAAATCGATATACAATGGCATAGGACCATGTACCTTGAATGATTGAATGTAGAAGAGAACATCAAGTCAAAAAGGAATACTCGGTAGGAACAGGAGATAGTAGTTTTAGGAAGAAGAGTGAGTATAGGATCTGGACCAAAAGTTCTTTAGCAATATGGTTTCAGTTGAGAGTGAATGTAAATGTTAGCACATGTGAAGAGTCAGTCACGATGATGAACTGGGGAAAATATGGAGGAAAGCAGATATTAATAGAGACTTTAGAAAATCAGGCAAAGTATAAACTGAGTCATAGGACTAGACATTTTCAACAGGGTTGAGTTTGGATATATAATGTTAGAAAGAAACAAATATGTAGTCACCAATAGGATTGGCATTTGAGAGCATTAGGCAACCTGGACATGGGTGCATTTAGTAATCCATGCTCATTTTCCATTTAGGCTTTGGTACAATCATAGGAGTGACCTTTGTTTTATGTGTCCAGAATATTACTGTGATAAAATGTATATGTAGATCAGGTGACATGGGTATTTCTTCCACCATTTTTGGGAGCACTATTTTGAAGAAATATAAATTAGTATTGGGGGTACAAAGGGTATACCCTGTGTCATAGAATAAATTGATAATGCATCAATTGACCATCATGTGAATAAATAATATAACTGGTTCCACTTTAAATAATGGATTGAATTGATATCTGAAAATATATAAGAAATCTAATATTGATATACAGTCATTCATTCCAACGAGTTATACATCTAATGGTAATATTAGGGTTATGGGTTATCATGAAAGGTGTGTGGGTTTTGCTTCAAAAATGATTACGGAAATCGAAAATAATGTGTTTGGAAAGAAGTCTCATGAAAATATCAGTCAAGAAACATGGAGAAATACATGTGTTCTGAAGCAGGAAGTGACTGAAAGTGAAACAAATGCCTATCAATTTGCTAACTTGTGGATGAAATATGTATCCTATGATGTGCATAAACTGAAGAAATAGCAATGTACCAGTGTTAAATAAAAATGAACTTCAAAATACACATCATGTCCCATAGTAATCTACTTGAATTGATGTTAAACAGGGTCAGTTACTGTAGAAATGTTAGGATATGTATGCACCATTCAATGAAGTTAGTTTTCAGTACTAGGAAACAAGTATGTATTTTAGGTGGATGAGTAATTCTGAGAATAATCTTGTGAAAAGTTGATTATAAATCCACATACATGAATATAAATGAATTTAGGGAGTCTACAATAAGACACATGTTTCATATTTTGAAAAATCTAGACAGAGTGCATATATATATATATATATATATATATATATATATATATATACATATATATATATATACACACACACACAGAGAGAGAGACATTAAAAATTGCAATATATATGCCAATCGAAATTTATCGTGAAATATATATCATCATCAGATCCAAAAATATTAATTTCACTGAACATGGATTTTTGTATAAGGTTGTTCAAATAGGAAGCTCACCCATGGGTTGTATTTTCAGTTCCAACAGCGTTTACGAGGAGTGGTCATTTCTCACAATTTGTATCTGCCAATCAGCCACCTCATGAGACTGTATGTGTGATAACCAGGTAGGATTCTATATGTGCATATAAAAACACATGTTCTGAATAAGCTAGAGAGAATGGGAGACAGTAATTTACATATTTGTTAACTTTAAAAACACATGGAAAACTATTTCAATTAAAAATTGACTAGATTTATTACTCCTAACCTATATAATGCAAAAGGCAAGTCCAACTATACACCATGCCTCCTATGAAATGCTTGTATTTCTATTTTGTTTGAGTTATTTTCTCCATCATATTAGGATTAGTAGTCAGAGTCTATTAGGATATGGGTTAATGTCAGGGATTCAGTATTTCAAATAAATGCTGCACACAAATTTTTGCACTCTCATACAGAAAAATGCCTTGACATTACCCTCGCCTGAAGTAAGACACAATTAGAGGAGAAGAGTTAAAAATTCTGTGAATACATATCTGGAATGGAATACGCTCAGGAGTTCACAACCTTGGAGGTGGTAGAGGAGTTTCCAAAAGTAAGGGACAGGGTAAACACTCAACAAACATGGAGCTCTGCTGGCCTAAAGACTTCTTGAGAAACTGCCTCTGAGGTTGCGCACTTGAAATATTAGTATTTGTCAGGAGCTTCCTTTGTAGTGAGACCATCAAAGCTGGGTGTGCATGTATGTGACCTGGAGGACATAGTTTCTTATTTTCCACTGAACATGAGGCAGCAGTGCTGATTTCTCTCTATGTAGGTTAACAGTGTCCACTGGGGGCTAAGTTTCTCTCTGTTTGGACTGTGAAGCCATTTGGTCATCCTCCACTTTTCGTGGTATTTCTTACTGCTGCACTGGGAGTTTGTTATTTGCTTCACGAAATACAAGTAGTTCACCTGGTACAGTGCTGGAGGGAGTTCTGTCACCTGTGGTGGGTAAGGGTCTGCAAGAGAATGCACCAACCATGCTTCTATCCCACATAGCTTTTCCCTTGACCATAGCATCCTGATTCTGAACATTGCCCTGAAACCTCTCCAAATAACAAGATGCCTTTACATATAAGGGTCTGCTGGCTGCACCATGTCAGTCACAAGCCATTTGGAAGACAATGGAAGATCCCCATGGCCCCACCACAGATGTTTTATCACACACCTGCCCTCCACTGCTCTAGGCCCACTACTCAGAAGGCTCGAACTTACTGGCATCTCTGTTCTACACCATTTGCATGAAACCCAGTGAATCAAGGCACTGTCTGTTATACTCATGATCAGAAACCGGACATCCAAACTTTCCCCAGTGGTACCTGGTCCTGGGAATTTCAAAAATTTCATGGTATTTATCTAGCCATTTTTCAAGGATGAAGTTGGAGGCACTGTGGGTTTCAATTCATTCAGGAACCTTTAAATTTTGAGAAAGCTGATTTCAATGAAATCTCTATAGAACTCTCACAGACAAGGCTTCTCAAAGAGTGGCCAAAAGGTCACATGAAACCAGGCCCACTGAGGTCTACAGTGTGAGGTTCATGTGTGTTTTGACTCTCAACTATGGCTGCCAAGTCATTCAGAATAAAATCATGTGATATCCTCGCTGAAATTTCCAATGCTCTGTGGAAAGCCACCCTGGGCCTAGATCTCAGTTTCCAAGGGCAACTCTCATGTGTGGTCTCTTATAATCCCAACACAATTCATGACACCTCTTCTCTGAGTTCAGTTCCAGAACTCAGTGTCTAAGGGGAATCACACCAGAGTTCACACCCAGGTGGACCCAGTCTGTTAGGGTAAAAGAAATTGAAGTTAAAGTGTAAAATAGCGGGTGTTGTAAAGTTTCTAAGCTGCAAAGCCTGAGTTAAAATGTAAAGGACCAGGTATTGTTAAGTTCCCATGCTAAACCTAAAACCTGAAATTCCTGTAGCTGTTAGGACAATTCCTTTCACTGCCCATTAAATATTCCCCCTGACCATCCAGTTGTTTAATAATCTAGGACCCTGTGCAGCTTGGCACCTAAGCATATCAGGGCCCAAACCAATCAGTTTGAATGTACCCCCCTCCTTAGGATCGACCTATCACCCCCGCCCGACCTGATTCCACCAATGAATGTGCTAATCAAGTTTGAGAGTTGTTGTTCGATTTTCCGGCTGATCAAGATAATTTCCTCTGATATATATAAAGCCTCTGCCTACCCAAAAAGTGTACTGAAGCACTGCTTAACCTCTTCTCGGGGATCTGGGCCGCTGTTGCTTGTTGAGTGAGCACAGAGCCCCAGCGAACTGAATTGGATCCTCAATAAATCCCCATTGCTGTTGCATGAGCCAGTCTCTTGGTAGTCTCTTCCTCCGACGTCTGCTGGAATCTTACAAGTCATCTCTTCCAACTGTCACACAAATGACCACAAATAAAACCAAAACACTCCCACATGGTCCTCATATTCTTCCATATAGAAACTCATCATATCCTCTGGCTAAAGGTTTCCATGAGGGGCGCAGCCCAAGACAGTGTCCAAAATAAGCTCCCTTGCCTCTGGTTTGCCTAAAGTCAGGGTGGCCTGGACAACCTTCCTGTGAACCAGGAGTGGTCAAGTAGGCCTGCCATTAATACTACTTCAGTTCACCAATTTGAGGCCTACTTACTGTGGGGTTTAGATTCTTTATGTGAATTGGAGTAATCAGAAAACCCAAGCACCTATGGGCTAGCCTCTGAGGGCTTTTAAGAACTCAATTGACCCAAAGGATCCCTATTCTCACTTGATGGAGGTCAGGAACCTTACAAAGGAAGGTGAGAGACTTTATCCATAATGACTGCTCTTTTGGCCAGTTTGGTTTGAATGCACACATGGGATCATTCTTTAGATCCATCAGGTGCTGATAATCTAAGCCACAGACTCACAAAGGGCCAAAAGGCTGAATCAGACACATCTCCTTCCAAAGAAATTAAGAAAAGAGCCACAGGGGATGTCCATTCATTTCCATTTGAAAACTGTTTTCTTCAGGTTTCAAAAAGAGATGGCCTGAGGCAAAGACCTTGCTGACATTCAGGTCAACAGAACAATAGGTAAGCAAAAGGCCCAAAGCAGGGTTTCTCCAATGAGACTTAAATGGTCACTCTGATATCTGAGTATTCTGAGATGCTCTCCATTCCCTTCAGCTATCCAGTACATGGCCATGTCACAGAGCTTGGAGGTGGTACATATGTTGGAGAGAAAACCATGAGCCTATTCTGGATATTGGCCAGAATTCAGGAAGAAAACAGGAACTTAGCAAGATAGCAGGTGTTGCCCATGGATAAGGAAAGCCTCAGACCATTAATAAATTTGGCAGGATACATGCTGGGATGCGTTCTACTAGACAACACAAATCCATTGATCCATTCTCTTTTCAACTGTCTACAACCACGGACACAGTGGGATTCAGAGACATAGAAACACTCACCTTGTCAAATGACTTACTAGAAACAGTTCACTCAAAACCAAACAAACCGCCGCTACTACCTATTCTCAGAACATGAGACAAAACCACAAACACACACACACATACAAAGGCACCTCCTTCCCCCAAGTAGGACTGTGACTATCAGAGTGTCCTATGACTGGTGGGTCATACTATGTTCCACTGAAATGGCCTGTCCTTTCTCAGATCTGGTCTCCTTGTCCAACTCTGTGAAGTTGTCAGGAGCCAGTGGTGAGCCACTACCTGCTTTCTCAGAAAAGGCCCCTCTTCAGAGCTTTCCTGGCATTTGGCCATCCACACATCAGTAGTTACCAAGAAACTCTGACTCTCTCCTTGGTAAATCAAAAAAAATTGAGACCCCTGGGACTGGGACTGTGACTGGCTCTGTGTGCCTGGCTTCCTGGATACCAAGTTCAGACAGTTCCATCACCAAAGAAGTCTGATGAGGTCACTTCCTTCAGGAACTGAATGAGGTCACTATCTTGGCAACCTCTTTGCCTTCACAGTTGCTTCCAAAGGTCCCATGATATGGAGGCTGCCCCTACTTCCTGTGATACTTTCACAGGTTAGAATGGTATATCAACCATAGGCACCTAGGGACAGCTCTCCACATAGGCCTGTTTTGGTCCATCTTATCTATATGAAAAAAAGAGAGGCTGATTCAGACACAACCCTTTATCCTGACCAGGTTATTCACCATGGAAGATGTCTTTTGCTCTCTCAGGTCCTTCATAGCTGCCTACATCTTCTCCATGGATCATTTCTGCATGGGCCTTTTAGGTTCTCAGCAGGTGGAGAATCCCCTACATGCCTGTATTTTGAGACCAACTCTGTCCCTGCTCTTCTGAAAAGTTAGATTGAGGGATCAGTGTATGGTTAAGGTTAATAACATGTTTGATTTGGGTTAGGAATCATTCCGCTAAATTAATAATGGTATTGGGAACCTGTGACATTTTTAAGAATATATAGGTGAAATATAAGTATGAAAACAGAAATCTAGGTAAGATTTGAAGCCCAGAAGGGCATTGGGCCTTTGATTGGGATACTTAGCATTGAATTATGTTATGCACAGATGTCTCAGATAAATCGATATACAATGAAATAGGACCTTGTACCTTGGATGATTGAATGTAGAAGAGAACATCCAATCAAACAGGGATAGTCTGTAGGGTCAGGAAGATAGTCGGTAGGTGTTGAAATGAGGGCGAGTATAGACTTTGGACCAAAAGTTCTTTAACAATAGGGTTTCGGTTAGAGAGTGAATGTCAATATCAGCACATGTGTAGGGTCACTCACAATGATGAACTGGGGAAAATATGTAGCAAAGCAGATATCAATAGAGACATTAGGAAATCAGGTATAGTACAAAGTGAGTGATAATATTAGACATTTTCAACAGGGTTGAACTTGACTGTATAATCTTAGGGAAAAATAAATATGGAGTCACATATAGATTGACATTTGAGAGCATTAGGCAATTTAGACATAGATGTTTTAGTAATCCATGGTCAATTTCCATTTAGGCTTTGGTACAATCATAAAGGTGAACTTTGCATTTTGTGTCCAGATTATTACAGTGATAAAATGTATATGTAGATCAGGTGGAGTATTTCTTCCACTGTTTCTGGGAGCAATATTTTGAAGATGCATAAATTAGTATTGGGGGTACAAATGGGTGTACCATGTGTTTATGAATATTGAGATAATGCATGAAGAGACCATACTGAGAATTAAAAATATAACTGGTTCCAACTTTAAATAATGGAATGAATTGATATCTGAAAATATACATGAAATCTTATATTGATACACATACATTCATTACAACCATTTATACATCTAATGGAAATATTAGGGTTATGGATAATCATGAAAATTGTGTATATTTTGCTTCAAAAATCATTATGAAAATCAAAAATAATGTGTTTGGAAAGAAGTTTCATGATAAGACCAGTCAAGTAACCTGCAGGAATACGTGTGTTCTGAAGCAGGAAGTGATTGAAAGTGAAACAAATACCTGTAAATTTGATAACTTTTGGATTAAATATATATCCTATGATGTGCAAAAAAAGAAGAAATAGTAATTTACCAGTGTTGAATAGAAATAAACGTCAAAATACATAACATGTCCCATAGGAATCAACTTGCTTTGATATTAAACTGGGTCAGTTACTATAAAAATTTTAGGATTTGTGTGCACCGTTCACTGAAGTTAGCTTTCAGTACTAGGTAACAAATATGAATTTCAGGTGGATGAATGTTTCTGGAATAATCTTCTGAAAAGTTGATTATAAATCCAAGTACATGAACATGAATAAATTTATGGAGTGTATAAAAGACACATATATTTCATGTTTTGAAGAACCTGGAGAATATATATATATATATACAAAAAACACACACAGAGACATTAAAAAATGGCAATATATATGCCAATAGAAATTCATCATGAAATATATATCATCCATTGAAGCAAAAATATTTATTTTACTAAACATGGATTTAAGTAAAATGTTGTTCAACTAGGAAGCTCACCCATAGGTTGAATTTTCAGTTCCAACAGTGTTTAGGAGGAGTGATCTCTTCTCACAATTTGTATCTGCCATGTCATCCACCTCACAAAAATATAAGTGTGATACCAGGTAGGATTCAATATGTGCATTAAAAATACATGTTCTGAATAGGCTTCAGAGAAAGGGAAACAAGAATTCACATATTTGTTAACTTTAAAAACACATGGAGAACTTTTTCATTTAAAAATTGACTAGATTTGTAACACCTACCCTTTATCATGCAAAAGGCAAGTCCAACTATACAACAGGCCTCCTCTGAACTGGTTGTATTTCTATTTTGTTTGGGTTCTTTTTCTCCATCATATTAGGATTAGTAGTGAGAGTCTAGTAGGGTATGGGTAAGTGTCAGGGATTCAGAATTTCGAATGGAAAATAGGAAAATTAATCTCATGTGTATTCAAATATGTGCTACACAAAAATCTCCCCACTCTGATCCAGAACAATGCCTTGACATTTCCTTCACCACAAGTAAGACACAATTAGAGGAGAAGAGTTAGAAAATTTGTGAATACATATCCGGAATGGAAAATGCTCAGGAGTTCACAACCTTGGAGTTGGGAGAGGAGTATCCAAAAGTAAGGGATAGGGTAAACACTCCACAAACATGAAGTTCTTTTGGCCTAAAGACTTCTTGACAAACTGCCTCTGAGTTTGGGCACTTAAAGTATATGTTGTTGTCAGGAGATTTAGCTTCCTTTGTAGTGAGACCATCAAATCTGGAATGGCATCTATGTGACCTGGAGGACATGGTTTCTTGTTTTCCAATGAACATTAGGCAGCAGTGATGAATTCTATCTTTGTCGGCAAACTTTGGCCACCTGGGTCTAAGTGTCTGCCCGCGTGGACTGTGAAGTCATTTGGTCATCCTCCACTTTTCGTGGTGTTTCTGGCTGCTGCACTCGTAGTTTGGTGTTGCTTCAAAAAATACAAGGAGTTCATCAGGGACACAGTGCTGGAGGGAGTTCTGTCAGGTGTGGTGGGTAAGGGTTTACAGGAGAATGCACCAACCAGGCTTCTATCCCACATAGCTTGCCCCCTTGACAAGAGCAACCTGATTCTGAACATTGCCCTGAAACCCCTCTATATAATAAGATGCCTTTACATATAAGGGTCTGCTGGCAGCAGCATGTCAGTCACAAGCCATTTGGAAGTCAAAGACATATTCACATGGCCCCACCAGAGATGTTTATCACACACCTTCACACCACAGCTCTAGGCCCACTACTCAGCAGGCTCCAACTTACAGGCATCTCTGTTCTACTCCATTTTCATGAAACCCAGTCAATCAAGGCATTGTCTGGTACACTCATGATCAGGAACCAGATATCCAAAGGTTCTCCAGTGCCACCTGGTCATGGGAATTTCAAAACTTGCATGGTATTTATCTAGCCATTTTTCAAAAATGAATTTGAGACACTCTGGGTTCCAATTAATTCAGGAACCATTAAATGGTGAGGAAGCTCATTTCAATGAAAGCTCTAGAGAACTCTCATAGGCAAGGCTACAGAAACAGAGGCCAAATGGTAACATAAGCAAGGCCCATTGAGGTCTACAATGTTAGGTCCATGTGTGTTTTGACTCTCAACGATGGCTGCCAAGTCTTTCAGAATAAAATCATGTGATATCCTTGCAAAGATTCCCAGTTTTCTGTGCAAAGCCACCCTGGGCCTAGATCACAGATACCAAGAGCGAATCTCATGCGTGGCCTCCTAAAATCTCAAAACAATTCATGGCAATACTTCACTGAGGTCAGTTCCAGAAAGCAGTCTCTAAGTGGAATCACACAAGAGTTCAAGCCCAGGTGAACACAGTTATCTCTTCCAACTGACACACAAATGACCACAATTAAAACCAAAACACTTCGACATGGCCCTCATTTTCTTCCATATAGACACTCATCATAACCTCTGGCTGGAGGTTTTCATGAGGAGCGCAGTCCAAGACAGTGTCCAAAATAAGCTCCCTTGCCACTCATTTGCTAAAGTCAGGGTGGCCTGGACATACTTTCTTTGAACCAGGCGTGATGAAATAGGCATGCTGTGAAGACTACACCGCTTCTCTACTTTGAGGCCAACTGACTCAGAGGTTAAGATTCTTTATGTGAATTGGAGTCATGAGAAAACCCAAGCACCTCTGCAGGGCTTTGGAGAACTCCTCTGACCCAAAGGATCCCTATTGATGGAAGTCAGGAACCTCACAGAGGAAGGCGAGACGTCATCCACACTGCTCTTTTGGCCATTTTGGTTTTGGATGCACACATGGGATGCACACATGGGATCTTTCTTTAGATCCATCAGGTGCTGAGAATCTAAGCCACAGGCTCACACAGGGCCAAGAGGCTAAATCACACACATCCCTTTCCAAAGCAATAAAGCAAAGGGCCACAGGTGATGCCCATTCATTTCCATTTGAAAACTGTTTTCCTCAGGCTTCACAAAGGGGTGGCCTGAGGCAAAGAACTTCTTGAAATTAAGGGCAACAGAACATTATGTAAGCAAAAGGCCCAAAGCAGGGTTTCTCCACTGATACTTTACTGGTCACACTGATATCTGAGTTTTCTGAGATGCTCGCCATTCCCTGCAGATATCCAGTACATGGCCATGTCACAGAGCTTGGAGGTGGTACATATCTTGGACAAAAAAAACATGAGCCAATTCTGGAGATTGGAAAGAATTCAGGAAGAAAATTGGTAATTAGGAAGATAGTACGTGTTGCCCATTCTTAAGGAAAGCCGCAACCCATTCATAAATTGGGCAGGTTGAATGCTGGGAAGTTTTCTACTAGACAGGACAAATACATTGATGCATTCTCGTTTCTAATGTATACAACCACGGACACAGTGGGATACACAGACATAGAAACACTCGCCTTGTCAAACGACTTACTAGAAACAGTACACTCAAAAAAAAAAAAAAAACTAACCGCCTTTCCTACCTATTCTCAGAAGATGAGACAAAATCATAAACCCACAACCACACCCACAAAGTCACCTCCTTCCCCCAAGTAGGTCTGTGACTCTACGGAGTGTCCTCTGACTGGTGGGCCATACAATGTTCCCCCGAAATGTCCTGTCCTGTCTCAGATCTGGTCTACTTGGCCAACTCTTTTAAGTTGTCAGAAGGGAATTTTGAGCCACTACCTGCTTTCTCAGGAAAGGGCCCTCTTCAGAGCTCTCCTTGCTTTTGGCATCATAATATCAGTAGGAACAAAGAAAGACTGATTCTGTCTTTGGTAAATCCAAGCAAGTGAGCCCACTGGGACTGGGACTGGGACTGGCTCTGTGTGCCTGGCTTCCAGGATCCCAAGTTCAGAGAGATCCATCACCAAGGAAGTGAGGTGAGGTCACTTCCTTCAGGAACTGAATGAATTCACTGTCTTGTAAACCATTTTGTCCTAATAGTTGCTTCCAAGGGTCCCATTAGATGGAGGGTTCCCCTACTTCCTCTGAAATGTTCACAAGTTAGAAAGGTATGTCAACCTTAGGAACCCGGGAATAGCTATCCACACAGGCCTGGTTTGGTCCTTCTCCTCTACATTAAGAAGAGAGAGGCTGATTCAGACACATCCCTTCATCCTGACCAGGGTGTTTGACATGGAAGATGACTTTTGATCTCTCAGGTCCTTCATAGATGACTATATCTTCTCCAGGGTTCATTTCTACATGGATCTTTGAAGTTCTCAGCAGGTGGAAGATCCCCTACATTCCTGTATTGTAAGACCAACTCTGTCCCTGCTTTTCATTAAATTTAGATTGAGGGAAGAGTGTATTCTTAGGGTTAATAAAATGTTTGAATTGGGTTAGGAATCATTCTGCGGGATGAATAATGGTATTGGGAACCTGCGATATTTATAAAAATATAGAGGTTAAATATATGAATAAAAACAGAAATCTAGGTAATTTTGAAGCCTAGAGGGCATTGGGCCCTTGATTGGGATACTTAACTTTGATTTACATTGTGCACAGATGTCTCAGAAAAATAGATATATAATGGCATAGAACCTTGTACCTTGGATGATTGAATGTCGAAGAGAACATCCAGTCAAAAACGGATAGTCGGTAGGATTAGGTAGATAGTAGGTTTAGGAAGAAGTGTCAATATAGGATTTGGAATATATGTTCTATCGCAATAGTGTTTTGGTTAGAGAGTGAAAGTAAACATAACTTCATGTGAAGGGTCAGTCACAATGATGAACTGGGGAAAATATGTAGGAAACCACATATCAATAGAGACATAATGAAATCAGGCAAAGTATAAAGTGAGTGATATGATTAGGCATTTTCAACAGGGTAGAGTTTGAATATATAATCTTTGGAAGAAACAAATATGTAGTCACCAACAGGATTGATAATTGAGAGGATTAGGCAACATGGACAGGAATGTTTTTAGTAATCCATGTTCACTTTCCATTCAGACTCCGGTACAATCATAAGTGTGACATTTACTTTTTGTGTCCCGAATATTACTGTGATAAAATGTGTATGTAGATCTGGTGACATGAGTATTTCTTACACCATTTCTGGCAGTAATATTTAGAAGACATATACATAAGTATTGGTTGTACAAAGAGGTGTGCCCTGTGTCTATGAATATAGAGATAATGCATGAATTGACCACACTGTGAATAAATAATATAGCTGATTCCACTTTAAATAATGGATGGAATTGATATCTGAAAATATTTAAGATATCTTATATTGATATAAAATCATTCATTCCAACCAGTTGTACATCTATTGTTAATATTAGTGTTATTGTTTATCATGAACGGTGTCTGAGTTTCGCTTCAAAAATGATTATGAAAATTGAAAATAATGTGTTTTGTAAAGAAGTCTCATGAAAAGACCAGTCAAGAAACATGGATGAATACATGTGTTCTGAAGAAGGAATTGATTGAAAGTGAAACAAATGCCTATAAATTTGCGAAACTGTGGATGAAAAATATATCCTATGATGTGCATAAAGTGAAGAAATCATAATGTACCAGTGTTGAATATAAATGAACGTCAAAACACACAGCATGTCCCATTGGAATCTACTCGCATTGATGTTAAACTGGGTCAGTTACTGTAGAAATATTAGGATTTGTATGCAACATTCACTGAAGTTAGTTTTCACTAGTAGGAAAAAATATGATTTTCAGGTGGATGAATATTTCTGAGAATAATCATGTGAAAATTTGATTATAAATCCACATACATGAATATGAATGAATTTAGGAAGTGTGTAATAAGTCACATATATTTCATATTTTGAAAAATCTGGAGACTGTATATATATATATATATATATATATATATATATATATATATATACACACACAGACATTAAAAAGTAGCAATATATATGCCAATCGAAATTCACCATGAAATATAAATCATCCACAGATGCAAAAATATTCATTTTACTGAACATGGATTTATGTATAATGTTGTTCATCTAGGAAGCTCACCCATAGGTTTAATTTTCTGTTCCAACGGTGTTTAGGAGCTGTGATGTCTTCTCGCAATTTGTATCTGCCAAGTAAGCCACCTCACAAGATTGTACGAGTGGTACCAGGTAGGATTCTGTATGTGCATATCAAAATACATGTGCTGAATATGCTAAGGAGAAAGGGAGACACGAATTCATACATTTGTTTACTTTAAAAACACATGGAGAACTCTTTCAATAAAAAAATTAACTAGTTTATACCTTTTACCCAATATAATACAAAAGACAATTCCAACTACACACCATGCCTTCTCTGAACTGCTTGTATTTCTATTCCGTTTGGGTTATTTTACTCCACCATATTAGGATTAGTAGTCAGAGTGTAATAGGGTATATGTTAGTGTCAGGGATTTAGAATTCTGAATGGAAAATTGGAAAATGAATCCAATGTGTATGCAAATATGTGCTACACAAAATTTTTCCCACTCTCATCCAGAACAATGCCTTGACAATACTTTCACCCCAAGTAAGACACAATTAGGGAAAAAGAGTTAGGAATTCTGAGAATACAAATCTGGAATGGAATATGATCAGGAGTTCACAAACTTGGAGGTGGTAGAGGAGTTTCCAAAAGTAAGGGACAGGGTCAAAACTCTCCATATAACAAGATGCCTTTACAAATAAGGGTCTGCTGGCTGCATCCTGTCAGTCACAAGGCATTTGGAAGCCAATGGCAGATCGAAATGGCCCCAGCGCATATTTTGTGTCACACACCTGCCCAACATTGCTCTAGTCCCACTGCTCAGCAGGCTCCAACTTACTGGCATATCTGATCTACACCATTTTCATGAAACCCAGTCAATCAAGGCACCGTCTGGTATACTCATGATCAGCAACAGGACATCCAAAGTTTCTCCAGTGCCACCTGGTCATGGGAATTTCAAAAATTTCATGGTATTTATCTAGCCATTTTTCAAGGATGAAGTTGGAGGCACTATGGGTTTCAATTAATTCAGGAACCATTAAATGGTGAGGAAGCTCATTTCAATGAATGCTCTGAAGAACTCTCACAGGTAAGTCTTCCCAAAGAGTGGCCAAAAGGTCACATGAAGCCAGACCCATTGAGGTCTACAATGTGAGTTCCATGTGTGTTTTGACTCTCAACTATGGCTGCCAAGTCTTTAAAAATAAAATCATGTTATATCCTGGCTGAGATTCCCAGTGCTCTGTGGAAATCCACACTGGCCTTAGATCTCAGTTTCCAAGGGTCACTCTCATGCGTGGCCTAATAAAATCCCAACAAAATTCATGGCAATACTGCTCTGAGGTCAGTTCCAGAACTCAGTCTCTAATGGGAGTCACACCAGAGTTCAAGCCCAGGTGGACCCAGTCATCTCTTCCAACCACGATACAAATGTCCACAATTAAAACCAAAACACTCCCACATGGCCCTCATCTTCTTCCATATAGACACTAATCATTACCTCTGGTAGCAGGTTTCCATGAGGGGCGCAGCCCACAACAGTGTCCAAAATAAGCTCCCTTCTTCCCTCATTTTCCTAAAGTCTGTGTGGCCTAGACACCCTTCCTGTTAACCAAGAGTGATCAAATAGGCATGCCGTTAATGCTGCTTTGCTTCTCCAATTTGAGGCCTAATTACTGTGCGGTTTAGATTCTTTATGTGAATTGGAATCATGAGAAAACCCATGCACCTATAGGCTAGCCTCTACAGGGCTTTAAATATCTCATTTGACCCAAAGTATCACTATTCTCACTTAATGGAGGTCAGGAACTTTACATAGGAAGGCGAGAGACTTCATCTACAATATCTGCTCTTTTAGCCATTTTTGTATTGGATGCACACATGAGATATTTCTTTGGATCCATCTAGTGCTGAGAATCTAAGCCACAGCCTCACACAGTGCCAAGAGGCTGATTCAGACACATCCCTTTCCAAAGCAATTAAGCACAGAGCCACAGGTGATGCCCATTCATTTCAATTTGAGAACTCTTTTCTTCAGGCTTCACAAAGGGGAGGCCTGAGGCAGAGACCTTCCTGACATTCAGGGCAATAAAACAATAGGTAAGCAAAAGGCACAAAGCAGGCTTTCTCCACTGAGACTTTACTGGTCATACTGATATCTGAGTTTTCTAAGAAGCTCGTCATTCCCTTCAGGTATCCAGTACATGTCCATGTCACAGAGCTTGGAGGTGGTACATATCTTGGACACCAAAGCATGAGCCTATTCTTTAGAGAGGCCAGAATTCAGGAAGAAAACAGGAACTTTGGAGGATAGCAGATGTTGCCCATCCATAAGTCAAGCAGCAGTCCATTCATAAATTGGGCAGTATGAAGGCTGGCAAGCTTTCTACTAGACAGGACACATCCATTGATGCATTCTCTCTTCTTATGTCTACAACCACGAACACCGTTTTATATACAGACATAAAAACACTCGCCTTGTCAAAGTACTTACCAGAAAGAGTTCACTCAATCCAAACAAACCGCCTTTGATACCTATTCTCAGAACAAGTGAAAACCACAAACCTACACCTACACCCATAAAGGCACCTCCTTTCCCTAAGTAATTCTGAGACTATTTGGAGTGTCCTCTGACTAGTGGGCCACAGTATGTTCCCTTTAAATGGCATGTTCTCTCTCAGATCTGTACTCCTTAGCCAACTCTGTAACGTTGTCAGGAGCCAGCATTGAGCAACTACCTTTTTCTCAGGAAAGGCCCCTCTTCAGAGCTCTCTTGGCATTTTGCCATCCTCACATCAGTAGGTACCAAGAAAGACTGACTCTGTCTTTGGTAAATCCAAACAAGTGAGACCACTGGGACTAGTACTGGGACTGGCTCTGTGTGCCTGGCTTCCTGGATCCCAAGTTCAGATAGTTCCATCAACAAGGAAGTGAGGTGAGGTCAATTTCTTCAGGAACTGAATGAGGTCACTGCCTTGGCAACCACTTTGTCCTAACATTTGCTTCCAAGGGTCCCATGAGATGCAGGCTGCCCCTACTACCTGTGACAGTTTCACAAGTTAGAATGGTATATCAACCATAGGCACCCGGGAACAACTCTCCAAACAGGCCTGGTTTGGTCCATCTTCTCTACATTAAAATTTGAGAGCCTGATTCAGACACAACCCTTCATACTGACCAGGTTGTTTTCCATGGAAGATGACTTTTGCTCTCTCAGGTCCTTCATAGCTGCCTACATCTTCTCCAGTGATCATATCTGCATGGATCTTTGAGGTTCTCAGCAGATGAACAATCCCCTACATTCCTGTATTGTAATACCAACTCTGTGCCTGCTCTTCTGTAAAGTTAGATTGAGGGAAGAGTGTATGGTTATGTTTAATAACATGTTTGATATGGGTTAGGAATTATTCTGCTGGATGAATAATGGTATTGGGAACCTGAGATATTTATAAGAATATAGAGTTGGAATATTGTAATGGTCGGGCAGGCATAGGAGGAAGAGACCACCAAGAGACTGTCTCATGCAACAACAAAGGGTTTATTGAGGGTCCAGCATGCTGGGGCTCAGAGCTCACTTGAATAGAGCAGAGAGTCCTGAGAACAGCTTAAACAGAGCTTATATACTTTCCTTGGAGAGGGCAGGGAGGGAAATTTATTGATGCGTCAGGGAGAGTGGGCAGTTTGCTTTCAACGGGATGATGGAGTACATTCTGCAGTTTGGCAGTTGGGGACAGCACATTCTGGGAACAAGATTAGCAAACAGTTCTCAAGATTTCAACAGTGTTTTATTAAGCATACAGAAAAATAGGAAGTGACAAGTACCTATTTTATTAACTTTTTATTCCCCAATTCTTCTTCTGGTTACTTTTAATCATGAAAGTGATCATTGAAGGGTGTCACATTTTATGTCTCCTAGTGGGGTATATTGTTGTCTGATTACCATAAGTTTAAATTGTCCAATTTGAGCTTCGAGAAAGGAAACTACATGGTTGAGCCAACAGGGTCCTACAGTTAGCAATAATATGAGGATTATTAATGGACAGGCCTGGGCTGATGAAAGCATAGTTAACCAGAGGGACTGTGTGAACCAAGACTCAAACCACCCTTTTTGGGCCTCTCTCTCTCGTTGACACTCTTAAAGGCATTTTCTTAATATACTCATAGGTTCTTATACAACTCCAGTATGGTCGGCATAAAAACAACCTTCTTCCCTCAATGCAGCACAAAGTCCCCCTTCTCTCATGAAGAGAAGGTTTAACCCTCGCCTGTTCTGTAAAACAACTTCAGAGAGAGAAGTTAAACATTCCTGTAAAGCTGTGATGGAGGTTTTATTATCTTTAATTTTTGGTCTATTGCTGCTTCTAATTGGGTCATTTGTTGTGTCCCATGGACTAGGGTTCCTGTGCTCACTCCTGCAGCAACTCCTATTCCTAATAGGATGGCTAAAGTGAGAGATACAGGTTCCCGGTGGAAACAGGTTGTATGCCCTCCGATTTGATCTTTAAATGAACATGCATCATCCTAGAACACTCTGGGAAACATCTGCACCATTACATAATTAATCACATCTGTTGACCATTTTATGAAAACATAAACAATGTTTAAGTATATAGAATTATACTGTTGTAGGTACGGAAAAGGAAAGGAATCTAAGATAGCACCGAAGACAGGGAAACAGCCCTATTTGGTTGCAAACGGATTTAGAGGGTATTGCTTCTGTTGTAATCAATTAATCTTCTGAACCCCAATTTAGGTAGTTTCAGAATTTGTACCCAACATGTAAGGGAAGGGGCTCAGAAGTTCACAGTCTGCAGAAGTTCACAAAAAGCAGTTTTTGTTTCTGTTATTTTTTTCTCTGTTCTCGGCAAGTTAACTTTTCAAGGACACTTGGGACAGGGAGAGCTTTTTTTTTTCTCTTTTTTTTCTCCCTGCCAGCTGTTACAATGGAGCCTAGTTGGTAACTTCTTTACTTAGAATTGTAGCCATCTCTGTGAATCCCCAGCTCAAGGCCAGAGGCCTTGTTCACTTATTTTGTGAAAAACTCGTAAGGGGGTGTCTAGCTTAGGAGTGCTGATTTTTCCAGCCACTGGCCAAGTAGAACAGGGCGACATGAAAACACGGAGTTTATCTACATTGAATTCTTTTATAGGGACTCTTTTGCTGAAAGTCCTAAAGTCAGCAATGGTGAAGACTTCTGGAGAAGGTCATATAAGACTTTTCTGTGGGCCTGGTAAAGAGGGGCAAGACGTGGAAAGCAAGGCTGAGAGCAGCTCCGTTTATCTGAGAATTAGGAAGGAGAGATGTAAAAGATTATTGGGAAAGGGGTTTGTGAGTTTCCTGGCAACAAAAACTTGAGCAGTAGAACAGGTAGAGCAGAGGGGACGACAGGAGTGAGTATCCCAAAAAGCCTGTGAGGGACTTTAAATTCTTAGTCACATGTTTTCAGTGATGACAAGGCAACTTTAAAGGTCACTTTCATTACATCTTGGATAGTGGTCTGAGGGATCTCCTCAGCTGGTTTGAGCTTTGGGTTACCTGGTAAGAGGACCTGATGGTACCTGCTCTGGGCACTTACTGGAGAAAAGAGGACTGAGTGGGTGGAGGGGTACCTCAGTACCTGATAACTCAGCAAGGGCGCAATGGTCTGAGAACCGGCCGAGGTTTGGTTTTTTGATCTAGTAAATGGAGGGGAGAAATCAGGTTGCTGAGGTGGGAGTGAAAGCAGAGAGTCTGGAGCAGAAGGCTGAGGGTTAGGATCTATTGGAGAAGCATAGTTCAGGACGTGAGTGAAGGAGGGAAAACGTCTTCACATAGGGGAATCTCCTTCCACCCTTTTGATCACTTGTAGAAGTTAAAAATGTCATGCATAATTTGAGGATCTAGAGAGCCTTCTGGGGTCCATCGGTTTTGGTTGTCTAATTGGTAATATGGCCAATGCTGTGTACTGAATTTGATGGGGAGTTTGGGTTCCACAAGGCAGTCCCTGTATGCTACCATCCCCATGACTTACAGAAGAAGTTGGCTTTTTCCCCTCACAGCCGTGGCTCTTTGTGGCTTTGATAGTCTGCCATGCAAACATAGTAATCTGGGCTAGCCAACCTACATCTTGCTCGCGTGTCCCTACATCCATAATGTTTGTTTCCATTATCGATGATACAGAAGGTATTTAATAGAATTTTAGTGGGATCCACTTTATCAGATATATCCCAATAGGAAAAACCTATAGCCAGCTGACAAATGTCTGGGTGGAGAGATGGCCACCAGGTCCCTATGGGGGCTGTAAGCGAGATAGACCATACTTCTTCTCTAGTAGGATTTGTGATCAGCCATCACTGATGAACCACCTGATGAGGTTTAGGACTACTGGTGGCCAAGGGGAGAGTCTATAGCCTTATTCATATGGTGAATACACAATTTGAAAGGGTTACTAGTCATTTCCAGTTTCCAGCAAGAGTCTAGACAGAGCGCAGGCTTGAGATGAGAGGCATGGATCCAGGAATTGATTCCGTATACATTTACTGATGTAGGTGTTATAAGTAGTACCTGGTATGTTCCTTTCCATCGGGGTTCCAGGAATGAAACCTGATGTCTTCTTATGTAGATGAAGTCTCTTACATTATATTGAAGTGGAGTCCCCTTGTCCCCAGTTTGGTAGGCCGTGGCCAGCTGTTTGAACAGATATCAATGAGTTCTTTCAAGAGCTTTAAGTCTGTCAAGCTAGGGGGTGTGGAAGGGATCCTTAGGTCTTAGAGTTGGGGTTAGGTCCCTTACTGGAGGAAGGGCACCATAGAGAATTTCACAGATGGTGAGGTTACACAAAGAAACAGAGGGAGTATTTCTTGCATGAAACAGTGCATAAGGCAGGAGCATAGTCCAATCTTTTATGCAGGTCTCTAAGATTAATTTCGTAAAGGTCTATTTAATGGTTCTATTTATTTTTTCTACCTGTCCTGAGTTCTGGGGTCTATAAGCATAATGTAACTACAAATTAATAACCAGGGTACTGGTTAACCTATTCTCAGAACATGAGACAAAACCAGAATCCCACACCCACACCCACAAAGGCACCTGCTTCCCCCAAGTACATCTCTGACTATCTGGAGTATTCTCCGACTGGTGGGTCATACTATGTTCCCCAAAAATAGCCTGTCTTGTCTCAGATCTGGTCTTCGTGGCCAACTCTGTGAAGATTTCAGGAGCCAGCATGAGCCACTACCTGCTTTCTCAGGAAAGGCCCCTCTTCAGAGCTCTTCTGGCATTTGGCCATCCCCACATCAGTAGGTACCATGAAAGACTGACTCTGTCCCTGGTAAATCCAAAAAAGTGAGCCCACTAGGAGTAGGACTGGGACTGGCAATGGGTGCCTGGCTTCCTGGATCCCAAGTTCAGAGAGTTCCAACACCAAGGAAGTGACGTGAGGTCACTTCCTTCAGAAACTGAAAGAGGTCACTCCCTTGGCAACCACTTTGTCCTAACAGTTGCTTCCTATGGTCTCTTGAGATGGAGGATGCCCCTACTTCCTGTGACACTTTCACAAGTTAGAATGGTATATAAACCATAGGCACTCAGGAATAGCTCTCCACACAGGCCTGGTTTGATCCATCTTCTCTACATTAATAAGAGAGAGGCTGATTCAGATACAATCCTTTATCCTGACCAGGTTGTATGCCATGGAAGATGACTTTTGCTCTCTCAAGTCCTTCATAGCTGCCTACATCTTCTCCAGGAATGATTTCTTCATGGACCTTTGAGTTTCAAAGCAGGTGGAAGATCCCCTACATTCCTGTATTGTAAGACCAACACTGTCCCCGCTCTTCTGTAAAGTTAGATTGAGGGAACAGTGTATGTTAGGGTTAATAACATGTTCAATTTGGGTTAGGAATCATTCTTCGGGATGAATAATAGTATTGGGAAACTCTCTCAGATCTGGTCTCCTTGGCCAACTCAGTGAAGTTTTCAGGAGCCAGTGGTGAGACACTGCCTGCTTTCTCATGAACTGGCCCTCTTCAGAGCTCTCCTGGCATTTGGCCATCCTCACATCAGTAGGTACCAAGAAAGTCTGACTCTGTCCTTGGTAGATACAAACATGTGAGCCCACTGGGACTGGGACTGGGACTGACTCTGGGTGCCTGGCTTCTTGGATCCCCAGTTCAGAGAGTTCCATCACCAAAGAAGTGAGGTAGGTCACTTCATTCAGAAACTGAATGAGGTCACTGCCTTGGCAAACACTTTGTCCTAAAAGTTGCTTCCTAGGTTCCCATGAGATGGAGCCTGCCCCTACTTACTGTGACACTTCAAGCTAAGAATTGTATATCAAAAATAGGCACCCGGGATCAGCTCTCCACACATGCCTGATTTGGTCCAACTACTCTACATTAAGAAGAGAGAGGCTGATTCAGACACATCCCTTCATTTTGACCTGGTTGTTTTCCATGGAAAATGAATTTTTCTCTCTCAGGTCCTCCATAGCTGTCAACATCTTCTCCAGGGATCATTTCTGTAAGGACCTTTGAGGTTCTCAGCAGGTGGAAGATCCCCTACATTCCTGTATTGTAAGACAAACTGTGTCCCTACTCTTTTGTAAAGTTAGATTGATGGAAGAGTGTATGGTTAGGATTAATAACATATTCGATTTGAGTTAGGAATCATTCTGCAGGATGAATAATGGTATTGGGAATCTGCGATATTTACAAGAATAAATAGGTGAAATGTAAGTATGAAAACAGAAATCTAGGTAAGATTTGAAGCCCAGAAGGGAATTGGGCCTTTGATTGTGACACTTAGCTTTGAATTATGTTCTGCACAGATGTCTCAGATAAATCAATATAAAATGGCATAGGACATTGTACCTTGGATGATTGAATGTCGAAGAGAATATCCAGTCAAAAGGGGACAGTAGGTGGATTAGGAAGATAGTAAGTAAGTTTAGAAAAAAGAGTGAGTATAGGAATTGGACCAAAAGTTCTTTAGCAACAGGGTTTCGGTTAGTGAGTGAATGTCAATGTCAGCACATGTGAAGAATGAGTCACAATAATGAACTGGGGAAAATATGTAGGAAAGCAGATATCTATAGAGACATTATGAAATCAGACAAAGTATAAAGTGAGTGATAGTATTAGATATTTTCAACAGGGTTGAATTTGAATATATAATCTTAGGAAGAAACAAATATGTAATCATTAATAGGATTGACATTTGAGAGCATTAGCCAAATTGGACATGGATTTTTTTAGTAATCCATGTTTACATTCCATTTAGTCTTTGGTACAATCATAAGTGTGAACTTTGCATTTTGTGTCCAGAATATTACTGTGATAAAATGTATATGTAGATCAGTTGACAGAGTATTTCTTCCACCATTTCTGGGAGCAATATTTTGAAGACATATAAATTAATATTGGGGGTACAAAGAGGTGTACCCTGTGTCTATGTATGTAGAGATAATGCATGAAGAGACCATACTGTGAATAAATAATATAACTGATTACACTTTAAATAATCGATTGAATTTATATCTGAAAATATGCAGAAAATCTTATATTGATATACAATCATTAATTCCAACCAATTATACATATAATGGTAATATTACTTTAATGGTTTATCAAGACGGGTGTGTGAGATTTGCTTCAAAGCGATAATGGAAATTGAAAATAATGTGTTTGGAAAGAAGTCTCATGAAACGAGCAGTCAAGAAACATTAAGGAATACATGTGTTCTGAATCAGGAAGTGATTGAAAGTGAAACAAATGCCTATCAATTTGATAAATTGTGGATGAAGTATTTATCCTATGATGTGCATTAACTGAAGAAATAGTAATGTACCAGAGTTGAATAAAAATGAACGTCAAAATACACTTCATGTCCCATAGGAATCTATACGCATTGATGTTAAACTGGGTGAGTTACTGTAGAAATATTAGGATTTGTGTGCACCATTCACTGAAGTTTGTTTTCAGTACTAGGAAACAAATATGTATTTCAGGTGGATGAATATTTCTGATAATAATCTTGTGAAAAGTTGATCATAAATCCACATATATGAATATGAATGAATTTAGGGAGTGTATAATAAGACACATATATTTCATATTTTGAAAAATCTGGAGAGTATATATATATATATATATATATATATATATATATATATATATATATATAAAACACACACACACACAGACATTAAAAAGTAGCAATATATATGGCAATCTAAATTAATCATGAAATTTATATCATCCACAGATCCAAAAATATTCATTTTACTGAACATGGGTTTATGTATAATGTTGTTCAACTAGGAAGCTCACCCATAGGTTGAATTTTCAGTTCCAACAGCGTTTAGAATGAGTGATCTATTCTCACAAATTGTATCTGCCAATTCATCCACCTCACAAGAATGTACGTGTGGTACCAGGTAGGATTTGATATGTGCATATAAAAATACATGTGCTGAATAGGCTACAGAGAAAGGGAGACAGGAATTCAAATATTTGTTAACTTTCAAAACACATGGAGAACTATTTAAATTGAAAATTTGCTAGATTTATAACTCCTACACTACATAATGCAAAAGGCAAGTCCAACTATGCACCATGCCTCCTCTGAACTGCTTGTATTTCTATTTTGTTGGGGTAATTTATCTCCATCATATTTGCATTAGTAGTCAGAGTCCAGTAGGGTAGGTTTTAGTGTCAGGGATTAAGTATTTCGAATAAAAAATTAGATAATGAATCCAATGTGTATGCAAAAAATCTTCCCATTCTCATCCAGAACAATGCCTTGACATTACATTCGCCCCAAGTAATACACAATTAGAGGTTGAAGATTTAGAAAATCTGTGAATACATATCTGGAATGGAAAATGCTCAGGACTTCACAAGCTTGGATGTGGAAGGGGAGTTTCCAAAAGTAAGGGACAGGGTTGATAGACCCAACCTGATCATTTATTAAAATTGGGAGCCCACTTTCCAGAAAGCCATGAAAAGATAATTTTGGCTTTATTATAAATTACTGCAAATTCTGAACCTGCTTGGAATATTTGCCCATGCCTTAAACTCACCCATGCCTGGCTCTCTGACCAGATTGCAGCCCTCTCTGAAACTTTAGTGACACCTCATAAATATTTTCTTTCCCTGGCCAGACAACCAGTCTCTGAGGCTCTAATGGTCCTCATAATTTCTGATGTTGGGGTGAGCTTAAAAAAAAAAATGTAAACTACCGTTAGTGTGATGCTTGTTAAAGTTCTGTTATCTGTAACCCCCTTTTTGTGCATCTTTCTGGGCTATATAGCTGGGCTATAGGAAAGGTGGGTTTGCTGTCTTGCTCCCGCCATTTTGGGAGGGAGAGGTAGCCTTTCCCTTTGAAATAATTAGCTTGCCTTAATTTGATTTTACTAGGAGTCAGTGGTCTTTACATGAGTTCCTGGTCTAATATTTTGGAGTTCCCCAGTGAGATGACCCTGCCGGACAAGATCACAAGACCAGACTGCTGTAAATTCTGAAGTTGGCCTTCCTTCCAGGGCTCCAAGCTTGAGAGCAACTCTAGGGTTTGTGCAACTTGAGATGGTCCAAGGCCTTGGAGTTAGCCTTCAGTTCAGGGAGCACTGCAGTGAACCACCGCATTAAAACTATTAGCAAGCACCTGGTGGAGGAGGCATCCATAGGTAATTGGTGCCTTTATAACATCTGATATCCGGTTAAGGGAGATCTCTTCTGATGACAGAGAGGTGGACTGAGGAGGCTCACATATACTCCTGTCTGGGACAGTAACAAGAATCATTCTGTCATCTGTTCTGTTCTCTAGGGAATTCATCTGGAAGGGTAGAGAGGTGCCAACGGGCACACATGCGCTCCTACGGGGAGCTTTAGGAAGACATTGCATTGCTCCTCTGTTTTCCTGTTTCGGCGCCGGATTTCTGTTTTTTTTTTTTGTTGTTGTTGTTGTTGTTGTTGTTGTTTTGTTCTGTGTTCTATATGTTTTTTGTTTGTTTGTTTTTGTGCATTTTGTTGTGTGATTTCTGTGGTGAAAACTTAAGGATATCGGACATGAAAATAAAGCTAGTAAGCCTGACACCCTTTGGACTGAGTTTAAAGGAACTGCAATGAACTTTACACCCGTTTGTTAAGCAGTATGAGAGAAGCCCCTCGCTGGCTGCCTGGAGCACACTCACTGCAGAGGGCAGTGCCTGCGGGGGACCTAAGAACTGAGTATCTCCCAGGTTAATAAGTGAAACTCCTTTAAAATCCCTTGTCCCTCCAGATAAAGAGAGTCACAACATTTTGGCAGAGTCCCTGTGTTTATCTTTGTTAGCAAAGCAATAAACCTTCGTTTTTCTTTTTCTCAAAACCCTGTCCTCATTTTTAAATTGGCATTAATTGGCTTCAAGTTCAGGAACCCAACTTTAAGTTACAAATTTTGATAACCCACCCGCACCCTGGAACTTTTTGAGAGCTGACTACAGAAATGTTAGGAGATGGAGCATGCTTGTGGTGGAACTGAACCAGAGGAGCAAATCCTGTAAGTAAAAGGAGGGACTGAGGGACTCCCAGCAGCTGCTGAAGCCTTATTTTTTCAGAGAATTCCCTAGGTCTTTCCCTGCAATTTAACGATAATGCCACCTCTGTCATCTTAAAAAAGAGGGAAAAAAAGGGGACACTAAATGCAGGAAAGTCACTATGGAGACCCTTGATTTTACATTTCAGGATGCTCCTCTGTGAAAACATCTGGTCCCCTTGTGGGGACATCTGTGGTGCAACTGGTGTAGGAGATTTTTCTCTTATCTGCTCTGTTTTAAAGGCTTCTGTCTGTCAGTCATAGTCTGAAGCTCCTTTCTGTCTGTCGTGTGTCTTTGTTTCTGGCACTTTAAGACATGTGCAATAATGTGTTGATATTATATATTGTTTCTTGGGAATGATTTTACCTGAATGTGTGTCTAAATGATGATGTTTTATTGTAACAATCTGGTAGCTTATTGGGTTTTTGAAGCATTGCAGAATCTTGCCGTTAAAAGTCAGATTGAGATAATTGTTTAGTTTATGATTTCAGATAATTCATGCCAGAGAACTTAAAAACTTAGGATGGAAAACTAAAGAACTCTACTTCCAAGTTGGCAAGAAATTTTCCAATCATTCAGTCTTTTTTTTTTCACCAATTTTTAATTGGGTAGCCTGGGAAAATGTCACTGTGTGTACCAGTGCATTAATTTGGACAAGGATAGTAAATCATAGTATGGTATCTGTTGACAACACAAGATGTAAAGATATAAAATTTTGTAAATTTTGTCTTAAACTTGTATCAAAATTTTCAACATCCTATCTGGAAAATTATGGTTAAAATGCGTTAGGCCTGAGGTGTCTGCTCAGAATAGCAGTTTTTTCCTGCTCCTTCCAGACCTCAGCCAGGACTTAGATTGAAATGCAAATGAAAGAAGCCTGCAAGATCAGTAGGAGACTGATATGAGGCTTAAGGAAAAAAAAAAGTAAATAGTATGGTATTTACTAATTACTGGTCGGTTATTTTTTCTAGGACTCTTATTTTTTTCCTTAGATCCTTTAATTTTTCTAACTCATAATTTTGATCCTACAGACCTAGGTTAATGTTTTTCTGATCTGTTCTATCTTTGACCAACTGTGGAGTTTTTAAAACATGGCAATGGAGATTTCACCTGCTAAAAGCTACAAGGCCTTTACTATTATTATGTGTGCACACTTTTGTTATTTGTTGTTTGTCTATATATATATATATATATATATATATATATTCTTAATCATATATATGATACAGAAATTAACATATATAAGGAGCGCTCATAATAAAAAAAAGCACTCATAAAAACAAATTTTAAGGGATGCCCTCTCTCACCACTTCGGTTCAACATAGTTCTCAAATCACTGGCCAGAGCAATTAGACAGACGAAAGAAATTAAAGGCATAAAAATAGGAAAAGAACTCAAATTATCACTATTTGCAGATGACATGATTCTATACCTAGCAGACCCAAAAGGGTCTACAAAGAAACTACTAGAGCTAATAAATGAATTCAGCAAAGTGGCAGGATATAATATCAACACACATAAATCAAAGACATTCCTGTATATCAGCCACAAATCCTCTGAAATGGAAATGAGGACAACCACCCCATTCACAATATCCTCAAATAAAATAAAATACTTGGGAATCAACCTAACAAAAGAGGTGAAAGACTTATACAATGAAAACTACAGAAACCTAAAGAGAGAAATAGAAGAAGATCTTAGAAGATGGAAAAATATACCCTGTTTATGGATAGGTAGAACTAACATCATCAAAATGGCGATATTACCAAAAGTTCTCTATAGGTTTAATGCAATGCCAATCAAAATCCCAATGGCATTTCTTGTAGAAATAGAGAAAACAATCATGAAATTCATATAGAAAAATAAAAGACCCAGAATAGCAAAAACAATGCTAAGCAGGAAGTGTGAATCAGGCGGGATACCTATACCAGACTTCAAACTATACTACAGAGCAATAGTAACAAAAACAGCAGGGTACTGGTACCAAAACAGGTGGGTGGACCAATGGTACAGAATAGAGGACACAGAAACCAATCCACAAAACTACAACTATCTTATATTCGATAAAGGGGCTAAAAGCATGCAATTGAAGAAGGATAGCATCTTCAACAAATGGTGTTGGGAAAACTGGAAATCCATATGCAACAAAATGAAACTGAATCCCTTTCTCTTGCCATGCACAAAAGTTAACTCAAAGCGGATCAAGGAACTTGATATCAAATCAGAGACATGGCGTCTGATAGAAGAAAAAGTTGGCTATGATCTACATACTGTGGGGTTGGGCTCCAAATTCCTCAATAGGACATCCATAGCACAAGTGTTAATAACTAGAATCAACAAATGGGACTTACTCAAACTAAAAAGTTTTTTCTCAGCAAAAGAAAGAATAAGAGAGGTAAATAGGGATCCTACGTCCTGGGAACAAATCTTTACTCCTCACACTTCAAACAGAGCCCTAATATCCAGAATATACAAAGAACTCAAAAAATTAGACAATAAGATAACAAATAACCCAATCAACAAATGGGCCAAGGGCCTGAATAGAAATTTCTCAGAGGAGGACATACAATCAATCAACAAGTATATGAAAAAATGCTCACCATCTCTAGCAGTCAGAGAAATGCAAATCAAAACCACCCTAAGATACCATCTCACTCAGTAAGATTAGCAGCCATTAGGAAGTCAAACAACAACAAGTGCTGGCGAGGATGTGGGGAAAAGGGTACTCTTGTACATTGCTGGTGGGACTGCAAATTGGTGCGGCCAATTTGGAAAGCAGTATGGACATTTCTTGGAAAGCTGGGAATAAAACCACCATTTGATCCAGCTATTCCCCTACTCGGTCTATTCCCTAAAGACCTAAAAAGAGCACACTATAGGGACACTGCTACATCCATGTTCATAGCAGCACAATTCACAATAGCAAGACTGTGGAAGCAAGCTAGATGCCATTCAATAGACGAATGGATAAAAAATATGTGGCATTTTTACACAATGGAGTATTACTCTGCATTAAGAAATGACAAAATCATAGAATTTGGAGAGAAATGGATGGCATTAGAGCAGATTATGCTAAGTGAAGCTAGCCAATCCCTCAAAAACAAATGCCAAATGTCTTCTTTGATATAAGGAGAGTAACTAAGAACAGAGTAGGGACGAAGAGCATGAGAAGAAGATTAACATTAAACAGGGATGAGAGGTGGGTGGGAAAGGGAGAGAGAAGGGAAATTTCCTGTAAATGGAAGAAGACCCTCAGGGGTATACAAAATTACATACAAGAGGAAGTGAGGGGAAAGGAGGAAAAATATGAGGGGGGAGAAATGAATTACAGTAGCGGGGGTAGAGAGAGAAGAGGGGAGGGGATGGGGGAGTGGGGATAGTAGAGGATAGGAAAGGCAGCAGAATACAACAGACACCAGAATGGCAATATGTAAATCAATGGTTGTGCAACTGATGTGATTCTGCAATCTGTATATGGGGTAAAAACTGGAGTTCATATCCCACTTGAATCAAGTGTGAAATATAATATATCAAGAACTATGTAATGTTTTGAACAACCTACAATAAAAATTAATTTAAAAAAGTGGATCCAAAGATCTTTAATTCACGTGATTAAAATTGTTCAATTTAAATTGGATAAACAGATAAAAAATAAATGTTTTTAAATTTAAGCTTACAAGTTTTTAAAGGTGTTCAAAAATCTAGTAAAATATTAATATCTACAAAATGTCTAAAATGCCTTGATTCTAGGACTTTTCCTTCAACAAAAAAATGGTTTACACTGTTCAATACATTTGTCTAATATTTTAATAAATAAGTAAAGTAAATTTGATGTGGAATTTCTATTCTTGAGTACATTTGTTAGATACCCGATTGATTTACTAAGGTCTGTATCAGATTGTAAAAATCAGTCATGTGTTAAAGAGACAAAAATTTCTGAAAACATAAGTTTACCCATAACATTGTGTTTATTAAGTTTTATTTTTTCTAGAGCAAGCAACCATAAAAATTAAACAACTGATTAAATAAGAACTGTTATTTTAGAGCACTCTACTGCCATTTCTTTAAAAGCTAAACTTGGTTAATCTAGAAATATCAATGTAATATTGATGCTATTAATGTGCTCATATCTTCCAGGTATACAAGTCTGTAAGTTAGAAACATTTAAAGAGCATTATATCAAGCTGGTATTCTGAAGTTGTATGGTAAAAAAAATGTACTGGGGATTTATTTACCTGTTATCAATAAGATATATAAAGTTTTATGTTACTTTTTTCATTGGGGAACAATTTAAATGTATTTTTAAGTTAATCAGAGCCTAATATATGTAAAGGTTAAAATCTTTCAGCCTTTCTTTAATCCATGTTTTAAATGTGATGTCATATGATGTTAGATAATGTTCATGTGACCTCAAACAATTTATGTAAACTTTGTAAAATGATATTTAAAAAACAATGATCAGCTTTAGAACTAAAACACTTAATATTTATAAAGAGGCCTGCCTTACCTGAAATAAGGCTCTGTGTCCCATCTTACTACATGTGAGAATGACTACAAAAGGAGTAGGTCAGATTTTATTTCATTTAAAGTTATGTTCAAAAGTTCTTTTGTTTTTCTGTGAAGATTACTAGGATCTCAAACAGGGCATATAATGTATAACTCAGCAAAAAAATTCAGGGTAGCTATTACAGAAACTAAGTATTTTTACT
>NW_027512461.1:300000-501868 GCF_048772815.1 Callospermophilus lateralis | reverse complement strand
GAACTCAACTTACTTCCTTGGTGATGAAACTCTCTGAACATGGGATCCAGGAAGCCAGGCACCCAAAGCCAGTCCCAGTGCAAGTCCCAGTGGTCAAACTTGTTTGGATTTACCAAGGACAGAGTCAGTCTTTCTTGGTACATACTGATGTGAGGTTGGCCAAATGCCAGGAAGATCTGAAGAGGGGCCTTTCCTGAGAAAGCAGGTAGTGGCTCATCGCTGGCTTCTGACAGCATCACAGAGTTGGCCACGGAGACCATATCAGAGACAGGACACCCCAATATGGGGGAATATATCATGGCCCACCAGTCAGAGGACACTCTGGATAGTCAGAGACCTACTGGGGGAAGGAGGTGTCTTTGTGGGTGTGGTTGTGGGTTTGTTGTTTTGTCTCCTGTTCTCAGAATAGGTAGGAAAGGTGGTTTGTTAGTTTTGGAGTGGACTGTTTCTAGTAAGTCATTTGACAAGGCGAGTGTTTCTGTGTCTATATATCCCATTGTGTCCGTGGTTGTAGACATTAGAAAAGAAAATGCATCAAGGGATTTGTCCAGTCTACTAGAAAGCTTCCCAGCATTCATCCTGTGCAATTTATGAATGAACTGCAGCTTGCCTTATAAATGGGCAACACTCGCCATCTTCCTAAGTTCCTGTTTTCTTCCTGAATTCTGGCCACTCTCTAGAATACGCTCATGGTTTTGTGTCCAAGATATGTACCACCCCAAGCACTGTGACATGGCAATGTACTGGATAGCTGAAGGGAATGGCGAGTATCTCAGAAAACTCAGATATCAGTGTGACCAAGAAAGTCTCAGTGGAGAAACCCTGCTTTGGGCCTTTTGCTTCCCTGTCTGTTGCCCTGAATGTCAGGAAGGTCTTTGCCTCCGGCAACCCCTTTGTGAAGACTGAAGAAAACAGTTTTCAAATGGAAATAAATGTGCATCACCTGTGGCTCTTTGCTTAATTGCTTTGGAAAGGGATGTTTCTGAATCTGCATCTTGGCCCTGTGTGAGCCTGTGGCTTAGATTCTCAGCACCTGATGGATCTAAAGAAAGATCCCATGTGTGCATGCAAAACTAAAATGGCAAAAAGGGCAGTCATAGTGGATGAAGTCTCTTGCCTTCCTCCAGACAAAAGCTGAATAAAGATACTATAGAACTCAATAGCACAATCAATAACCTAGACGTAACCAACATATATAAAATATATCAACCATCATCAAGTGGATACACGTTCTTCTCAGCAGCACATTGATCCTACTCCAATATAGACCATATATTATGCAATAGGGAAACTCTTAGTAAATATAAAGGTATGGAGATAATACCATGCACCATATCTGATCATAATGGATTGAAACTTTAAATCAATGAAAAAAAAAAAGGAAGGAAAAATTCTACATCACATGGAAAATGCACAATATGTTACTGAATGATCAGTGGGTTACAGAAGACATAAAGGAGGAGATAAAAAAATTCTTAAAGACAAATGACAATAGAGACACAACATACCGGTTTGTATGGGACACAATGAAAGCCGTTTTAAGAGGGAAATTCATTTCTTGTAATTCTTTCCTCAAAAAAAGAAAAAAACAACAACAAATAAATGAACTCACACTACACCTCAAAAACCTAGAAAAGGAAGAGCAAAAGAACATCAAATGTAGTAGAAGACAAGAAATAATTGAAATTATAGGAGAAATCAATGAAATTGAAACAAAAAATCTACATTGTAAAAATTGAAATAAATAAGAGTTGGTTCTTTGAAAAAATAAATATGTTCGACAGGCCCTTAGCCATGCTAACGAAGAGAAGAAGAGAGAGAACTCAAATTACTAACATATGGAATAAAGATGGAAATATCACAACACACACTACAGAAACACAGAAGATAATTAGAAAGTATTTTGAAACCCTATATTCCAATAAAATAGAAGATAAAGAAGATATCGATAAATTTCTTAAGTCATATGATCTGCCCAGATTGAGTCAGGAAGACACCCACAATTTAAATAGACCAATAACAAAGGAAGAAAAATAAGAAACCATCAAAAGACAACCAACCAAAAAGAGCCCTGGACCGGATAGGTATACAGTGGAGTTCTACAAAACCCTCAAAGAAGAATTAATACCAATACTTTTCAAGCAATTTCAAAAAATAGAAAAAGAAGGAGTTCCTCCAAATTCATTCTATGAGGCCAACATCACCCTGATTCCAAAACCAGACAAAGACACTTCAAAGAAAGAAAACTACAGACCAATACCTCTAATAAACTTGGATGCAAAAATTCTCAATAAAATCATGGTGAATTGAATACAAAAGCATATCAAAATAATTGTGCTTCATGATCAAGTAGGATTCATCCCTGGGATGCAAGCCTGGATCAATTTATGGAAATCAATAAATGTAATCCACCACATCAATAGACTTAAAGACAAAAACCATATGATCATCTCGATAGATGTAGATAAAGCGTTTGACAAAGTACAGCATTCCTTTATGTTCAAAACACTATAAAAATTAGGGATAACAAGAACTTACCTCAACATGGTAAAAGCTATATATGCTAAACCTCAGGCTAGCATCATCCTAAATGGAGAAAAACTGAAGGCATTCCCTCTAAAATCTGAAGACAGAGATGCCCTCTATCACCACTTCTATTCAGTTTAGTTCTTGAAATACTAGCCAGAGCAATTAGACAGACAAAAGAAATTAAAGGCATAAAAATAGAAAAAGAAGAACTTAAATATTCGCTATTTGAGGATGACATGATAACATATTTAACAAACCCTAAAGGGTATGCAAAGAAACTGCTAGAGTTAATAAATGAATTCAGCAAAGTGCCAGTATATAAAATCAACAAGAAAAAATCAAAGGCATTCCTTTATATCAGCAACAAAACTTCTGAAATTGAAATGAGGAAAACCACTCCATTCACAATATCCTCATAGAAAATAAGATACTTGGGAATCAACCTAAAAAAAGAGGTGAAAGATTTATACAATGAAAGTTACATAACTCTAAAGAAAGAGATAGAAGAAGATGTTAGAAGATGGAAAAATGTACCCTGTTCATGTATAGGCAGAACTAACCATCATCAAAAATTGCGATATTACCCAAAGTTCTCTACAGGTTTAATGCAATGCCAATCAAAATCCCATGGCATTTCTTGTAGAAATATATAAAGCAATCATGAATTTCATATGGAAAAACAATAGACACAGAATAGCAATAGCAATTCTAAGCAGGAAGTGTGAATCAGGATGTATAGCGATAAACAGAGTTCAAACTGTACTACAAAGCAATAGTAACAAAAACAGCGTGGTACTGGTATCACAAAAGTCAGCTGGACCAATGGTACAGAATAGAGGACACAGAAACAATCCACAAAAGTACAACTTTCTTATATTTGAAAAAGGGCCTAAAAGCATGCAATGGAGGAAGGATAGCATCTTCAACAAGTGGTCCAGGGAAAATTGGAAATCCATATGCAACAAATGAAAATGAATCTTTCTCTCGCCATGCACAAAGTTAAACTCTAATGGATCAAGGAGCAAGATATAAAATCAGAGACAATGCATCTAATAGAAGAAAAATTTGGCTACGATGTACATACTGTGGGTTGGGCTCCAAATTCCTTAATAGGACAGCCATAGCATCAAGAGTTAATAACAAGAATCAACAAATGGGACTTATTTAAACTAAAAAGTTTTTTTCAAAACAAGAGAAACAATAAGAGAGGTAATTAGAGAGCCTACATCTTGGGAACAAATTTTACCCTCACACTTCAGATAGAGCCCTAATATTAGAATATACAAAGAACTCAAAAATTAAACAATAGATACAAATAAACCAATCCACAAATGGGCCAAGGACCTGAACAGAAACTTCACAGAGGAGGACATACAATCCATCAACAAGAACATGAAAAAATGCCCACCATCTCTAGCAGTTAGGGAAATTCAAGTCAAAACCACCCTAAGATACTATCTCACTCCAGTAAGATTGGCAGCCATGATGAAATCAAACAACAATAAGTGTTGGCGAGGATGTGGGGAAAAGGGTACACTTGTACACTGCTGGTGGACTGGAAAATGTTGAGGCAATTTGGAAAGCAGTATGGAGATACCTGGGAAAGCAGGGAAAGGATCCACCATTTGACCCAGCTATCTCACTTCTCGGACTATTCCCTGAGGATCTTAAAAGAGCGCACTATAGGGATACTGCCATATCACTGATCATAGCGGCACAATTCATAATAGCTAAACTGTGAACCAAACTAGATGACCTTCCATAGGCGAATGGATAAAAAAGGGGCATCTATACACAATGGAGTATTATGCAGCATTAAAAAATGACAAAAATCATTGAATTTGAAGGGAAATGGATGGCATTAGAACATATAATGCTAAGCAAAGCTAGCCAATCCTTAAAAAACAATGCCAAATGTTTTCTTTGATATAAAGAGAGCAAATAAGAACAGAACAGGGAAGAAGAGCATGAGGAAAATATTAACACTAAATGGAGATGAGTGGGGGAGAGAAAGGGAGAGAGAATGGAAAGCATATGGAAATGGTAGGAGACACTTAATGTTACACAAATTCCATATAAGAGGTTGTGAGGGGAAAGGGGGGAAACAAGGGAGAGAATTGAACAATAGCAGATGAGGTATAGAGGGTAGATGGTTGGGGAGGGGAGGGGGATAGTAGGGGATAGGAAAGTAGAAGAATACAACAATCACTATATGCCATTATGTAAATCGTGAGTGTGTAACTGATGTGATTCTACGATTTGTATTGGGGTAAAATGGGAGTTCATACCCCAATGAGTCAAATGTATGAAAGATTATAGCATGAGCTTTTGAACAACAAAAAAAAAGAAAAAAAAGGAATTTAATATCCAATATTTGAGACATTTTACAACTTTATTTTTAATAAAATTGGCTTTTATTTGTTATCTTACTTGCTGTTATCTGCCTTTCAGTTTGAAATGCTGTAGCCATTCATCCATGTAGTATGTAACAGAAAATTTTCAGTGTCTCCATATAACCAGATTGGCAAGGCATCAAGGTTTCCCTCACAAACAAGATAAAGGCTTTTGCATAGGAAATTTAATATTCTGCAATACAATTTTTTTAACTTTCCAATTAAATTTCAATTTTTTTTTAAAAAAAGAAGAAACTAAACCCCACAGTAAGAAGGCCTCAAAGTGGAGAAGTGGAGCAGTATTAATGGCAGGCCTATTTTATCACTCCTGGTTCACAGGAAGGGTGTCCAGGCCACCCTGACTTTAGGCAAATGAGGGGCAAGAAAGCTTATTTGGGCCACTGTCTTGGGCTGTGCCCCTCATGAAAAACTCCAGCCAGAGGTTATGAGGAGTGTCTATGTGGAAGAAGATGAGGACAATGTGGGAGTGTTTTGGTTTTAATTGTGGTCATTTGTGTGGCAGATGGAAGAGATGACTGGGGGGTCCAACTGGGCTTGAACACTGGTGTGATTCCCCTTAGAGAATGAGTTCTGGAACTGACCTCAGATAATTATTGCCATGAATTGTGTTGCGATTTCAGGAGGCCACACATGAGAGTCGCCCTTTGAAACTGAGATCTAGGCCCAGGGTGGCTTTCCCAAGAGTACTGAGAATCTCAGCTAGGATATCACATGATTTTATTCTGAAAGACTTGGCACCCATAGTTGAGAGTCAAAACACACATGGACCTCACATTGTAGACCTCAATGGGCCTGGCTTCATGTGACCTTTTGGCCACTCTTTGGGAAGCCTTGCCTGTGAGTGTTCTCCAGATCTTTCATTGAAATGAGCTTCCTCAACATTTAATGGTCCCTGAATGAATTGAAACCCACAGTGCCTCCACCTTCATCCTTGAAATTTGTCTAGATCAATACCATGAATGTTTAGAAATTTTCATGACCAGATGGCACTGGAGAACCTTTTGATGTACTTTTGCTGATCATGAGTATACCAGACAGTGCCTTGATTGACTGGGCTTCATGAAAATGTTTAGAACAGAGATGCCAGAAAGTTGGAGACTGCAGAGTAGTGGGCCTAGAGCAGTGGTGGGAAGGTGTGTGATAAAACATCTGTGGTGGGGCCATGTGGATCTGCCATTGACTTTCAATTGTCTTGAGACAGACATGGTGCAGCCATCAGACCATTGTATATAAAGGCATCTTGTTATATGGAGAAGTTTCAGAGTAATGTTTAGAATCAGGTTGCTATGATCAAGGGGGCAAGCTATGTGGGATAGAAGCCTGGTTGGTGCATTCTACTGTAGACCAGGGTACACGTACCACACGTGACAGAACTCCCTCCAGCACTGTGTCCCAGTTGAACTCCTTGTATTTCGTGATGCCAATACCAAACTACCAGTGCAGCAGCAAGAAACACCACGAAAAGTGGAAGATGACCAAATGGTTTCACAGTCCACACGGGGAGACACTTAGCCCCCAGTGGCAATAGTTTACCTACAACGAGAGAATTCAGCATTGCTGCCTCATGTTCATTGGAAAATAAGATGCCATGTCCTCCAGGTCACATAGATGCAGACCCAGCTTAGATGGTCTCACTATAAAGGAAGCGAAAGCTCCTGAAAACAACATATATTTCAAGTGCCCAACCTCAAAGGCAGTTTCTCAAGAAGTGTTTAGGCCAGCAGATCTTCATGTCTGTGGAGTATTTCCCATGTCACTTACTTTTGGAAACTCCTCTACCACCTCCAAGGTTGTGCACTCCTGAGCATTTTCGTTGCAGATATATATTTACAGATTTTCTAACTCTTCTCCTCTAATTGTGACTTACTTGGGGCAATGGTAATGTCAAGTCATTCTTCTATATGAGAGAAGGAAGATTTTTTTGTAGCACATATTTGCATACACATTGGATTCATTTTTCAATTTTTCATTCGAAATACTGAATCCTTGACACTAGCCCATACCCTTATAGACTCTGACTACTAATACTAATATGATGAGAAAAATAACCAAAACAGAATAGAAATACAAGCAGTTCAGAAGAGGCATGGTGTGTAGTTGTACTTGCCTTTTGCATGATATAAGGTAGGAGTTATAAATCTAGTCAATTATTTGTTGAAATAATTCTCCATGTGTTTTTAAAGTTAAGAAATATGTGAATTTCTGTCTCTCTTTCTCTTTAGCCTATTAAGCACATGTATTTTTATATGCAAAAATAGAATCCTACCTGGTTTCACACGTACATTCTTGTGAGGTGGCTGACTTGGCAGATACAAATTGTGAGAAGAGATCACTTCTCCTAAAGGCTGTTGGAACTAAAATTCAACCCATGGGTGACCTTCCTAGATGAACAACATTATACATAATCCATGTTCAGTATAATGAATATTTTTTGATATGCAGATGAATTATTTTTCATGATGAATTTCAATTGGCATATATATTGCTACATTATAATGTGTGTGTGTTTGTGTCTATATATATATATAGTCTCCAGATTTTCAAAATATGAAATATAAGTGTCTTACTATACACTGCCTAAATTCATTCATGTTCCTGTATGGGGATATATAATCAATTTTTCACAAGATTATTCTTAGAAATATACATCCACTGAAATACATATTTGTTTCCTGGTACTGAAAACTAACTTCAGGGAATGGTGCTAAGAAATCCTAATATTTCTACAGTGACTCACCCAGTTTAACATCAATGCAAGTAGACACCTATGGGACATGATGTGTATTTTGAAGTTCATTTTTATTCAACACTGGTACATTACTATTTCTGCAGTTTATGGGCAATATAGGATATATCATTTCATCCACAATTTTACAAATTTATAGGCATTTGGTTCAATTTCAATCACTTCCTACTTGAGAAGACATGTATTCCTCCATGTTTCTTGACTGTTCTTTTCATGAGATTCTTTCCAAACACATTATTGTCGATTTCCATAATCACTTTTGAAACAAAACTCACACACTCTTCATAATAAACCGTAACACTAATATTATCATTAGATGTATAACTGTTCGGAATGAATGTATGTATATCAATGTAAGATTTCTTGTATATTTTCAGATATCAATTCAATCCATTATTTAAATTTTGAACCAGTTATATTATTTATTCACAGTATGGTCTATTAAAGAATCATCTCTATATTCATAGACCCAGGGTATACCTATTTGTATCCCCAATACTAATTTATAAGCCTTTAAAATATTGCTTTCAAAAATGGTGGAAGAAATATTCTAGTCACCTGATATACATATGCATTTCATCACAGTAATATTCCTGACAAAAAATGCAAGTGTCACACTTATGATTGTACCAAAGCCTATATTGAAAGTGAGCATGTATTAGTAACAACATCCATGTCCTGATTCACTAATGATCTCGAATATCATTCCTATTGGTGACTACATATTTGTTTCTTCCTAAGATTGTATATTCAAACTCAACCCTGTTAAAAATGTCTTATCCTATCACTCTCTTTGTACTTTGCCTGATTTCCTAATATCTCTATTGATATCTGCTTTCCTACACATTTTCCCCAGTTCATCACTGTGGCTGACTCTTCACATATGCTGAAATTTACATTCACTCTCTAACCAAAACCCTATATCTAAAGTCTTTTGATCCAACTCCTTGGTTCACTCAAATGGGTTCTTCAAATCCCTTCAGAGGGTAGCCCATAGGTGCTTGGGTTTTCTCATGACCCCAATTCTCATAAAGAATCTATACCCCACAGAGAGTAGGCCTCAAATTGGAGAAGTAGAGCACTATTAATGGCAGGCCTATTTGATCACCCCTCGTTCACAGGAAGGGTTTCCATGTCACCCTGACTTTAGGCAAATGAGTGGCAAGTGAGCTTATTTTGAACACTGTCTTGGGCTGCGCCCCTCATGGAAACCTCCAACCAGAGTTTATTATGACTGTCTATATGGAAGAAGATGAGGGCCATGTTGGAGTGTTTTGGTTTAATTGTGGTCATTTGTGTTACGGTTGGAAAAGATTCCAGGGTCAACCTGGGCTTTAACTCTTGTGTGATTCCCTTTAGAGACTGAGTTCTGGAACAGATCTCAGCGATGTATTGGCATGAATTGTGTTTGGAATTTAGGAGGCCACACATGAGAGTTGCCCTTGGAGACTGAGATCTAGGCCCAGGTTGGCTTTCCAAAGAGCACTGGGATTCTCAGCCAGGATATCACATGACTTTATTCAGAAAGACTTAGCAGTCATAGTTGAGAGTCAAAACACACATGGACCTCAATTGTAAACCTCAATGGGCCTGGCTTCATGTGACCTTTTGGCCACTCCTTGGGAAGCCTTGCCTGTGAGAGTTGTCCCAAGGTTTCATTGAAATGAGCTTCCTCACTATTTCATGGTTCCTGAATGAATTGAAACCCACAGTGCCTCCAACTTCATCCTTGAAAATTGGCTAGATAAACACCATAAAATTTTTGATATTCCTATGAACAGGTGGCACTAGAAAATCTTTGGATGTCTGTTGCTGATCACGAGTATACCAGACAGTGCCCTGATTGACTGGGTTTCATGAAAATGTTGTTGAACAGAGATGCCAGAAAGTTGGAACCTGCTGAGTAGTGGGCCTAGAGCAGTGGTTGGCAGGTGTATGATAAAACATCTGTCGTGGGGCCACATGGATCTTCCCTTGGCTTCCAAATGGATTGTGACTGACATGGTGCAGCCAGCAGACCCTTACAAATAAAGGGATCTTGTTATATGGAGAGGTTTCATGGCAATGTTCAGAATCAGGTTGCTATGGACATGGGTGCAAGCTTTTTGGGATAGAAGCCTGGTTGGTGCATTCTCCTGCAGACCCTCACTCACCACACATGAGAGTACTCCCTCTAGGACTGTGTCCCAGTTTATCTCCTTGTACTTCATGAAGCCAATACCAAACTCAGAGTACTGCAGTAAATAACACCACAAAAATTCGAGTATGACCAAATGGCTTCACAGACCACACGGTTAGACACTTAGACCCCAGTGGCCTCAGTTTACCTACAAAGAGAGAATTCAGAACTGCTGCCTCATGTTCAATAGAAAATAAGGAACCATGTCATCCAGGTCACATAGATGCTGACCCAGATTTGATGGTCTCACTACAAAGGAAGCTAAAGCTCCTGACAACAACAAATATTTCAAGGGCCCAAACTCAGAGGCAGTTTCTCAAAAATTTATTAGGCCACCAGAGCTCCATGTTTGTGGAGTGTTTACCCTTTCTTTTACATTTGGAAATTCCTCTACCACCTCCAAGGTTGTGAACTCCATTCATTTTTTTTCCAGATATATATTCACAGATTTTCAAACTCTTCTCCACTAATTGTGTCTTACTTGTGGTGAAGGAAATATCAAGGCATTGTTGTGGAGGACAGTGGGAAGATTTTTGTCTAGCATATATTTGTATACACATTAGATTCATTTTCCTATTTTCTATTTGAAATACTGAATTCCTGACAGTAAGCCATACCCTAGTAGACTCTGACTGTTCCCGGGTGCCTATGGTTGGTATACCATTCTAACTTGTGAATGTGACACAGGAAGTAGGGGCAGCCTCCATGTCATGGAGCCATTGGAAGCAAATGTTAGAATAAAGTGGTTGCCAAGGCAGTGACCTCATTCAGTTCCTGAAGGAAGTGACCTACCTCACTTCCTTGGTGATGGAACCCTCTGAACTTGGGATCCAGGAAGCCAGGCACCAAGAGCCAGTCCCAGTCCCTTTCCCAGTGGGTTCACTTGTTTGGATTTACCAAGGACAGAGTCAGTCTTTCTTGTGGATCACTAAATGCCAGGAAAGCTCTGAAGAGGGGCCTTTCCTGAGAAAGCAGGTAGTGACTCACCGATGGCTCCTGAAAACTTTAGAGAGTTGGTAAAGGAGACCAGATCTGAGACAGGACAGGCCATTTCGGGGGAACATAGTATGGCCTATCAGTCTGAGGACACTCTGGTTACTCACAGACCTATGTGGGTAAACGATATGCCTTTGAGGGTGTAGATGTGAGTTTATGGTTTTGTCTCATCTTCTGAGAATAGGTAGGAAAGGCAGTTTGTTTGGTTTGGAGTGGACTGTTTTTAATAAGTCATTTGACATGGTGAGTGATTCTATGTCTGTGTATCCCACTTTGTCGGTGGTTGAAGATATGAGAAAAGTGAATGCATCAATGCATGTGTCCTGACAAGTAGAAAGCATTCCAGGACACATCCTGCCCAATTTATGAATGGACTGTTGCTTGCCTTATCGATGGGCAACACCTACTATTTTCCTTAGTTCCTGTTTTCTTCCTGAATTCTGGCCATTCTCCAGAATAGGCTCATTTTTTTTTGTCCAAGATATGTACCACCTCCGAGCTCTGTGACATGGCCATTTACTGGATACCTGAAATGAATGGGGAGGATCTCAGAAAACTCAGATATCAGTGTGACCAGTAAAGTCTCAGTAGAGAAACCCTGCTTTGTGCCTTTTGCTTACCTACTGTTCTGTTGACCTGAATGTCAGGTAGGTCTTTGCCTCAGACCACCAGTTTGTGAAGCCTGAAGAAACTGCTTTCAAATGGAAATGAATGAGCATCACCCGTGGCTCTTAGATTAATTGCTTTAGAAAAGGATGTGTCTAAATCATCCTCTCGGCTCTGTGTGAGGCTGTGGCTTACAATCTCAGCACCTGATGGATCTAAAGAAAGATCCCATGTGTGCATCCAAAACCAAAATGGCAAAAAGATCAGACATTGTGGATGAAGTCTCTTGCTTCCTCTGTTAGGCTCCTCACCTCCATCAAGTACGAATAGGGATCCTTTGGGTCTAATGAGTTCTTCAAAGACGAGAAAAGGTGCTTGGGTTTCACATGACTCCAAATCACATAAAGAATCTATACCTCACGTTCAGTAGGCCTCAAAAAGGAGAAAAAGAGCATTATTAATGGCAGGCCTATTTGATCAATCCTGGTTCACAGGAAGGGTGTCCAGGAAACCCAGACTTTAGGCAAATGAGGGGCAAGGGAACTTATTTTGGACACTGTCTTGGGCTTCGCCCCTTGTGGAAACCTCCAGCCAGACGTAATGATGAGTGTCTATATGGAAGAATATAAGGGCCATGTGGTAGTGTTTTGGTTTTAATTGAACATGTTAATAACACTAACCATACATTGTTCCATCAATTTAAGTATTCAGAAGAGCAGGGACAGATTTGTTCTTACAATACAGGAATGTAGGGGATCTTCAACCTGCTGAAAACCTCAAAGGTCAATGCAGAAATTATCCCTGGAGAAGATGTAGGCAGCTATGAAGGACCGGAGAGAGCAAAAGTAATCTTCCATGGAAAACAACCTGGTCAGGATGAAGGGTTGAGTCTGAATCAACTCTCTATCCTTAACGTAGAGGAGATGGAGCAAACCGGGCCTGTGTGGAGAGCTGTTCCTGGGTACCTATGTTTGGTATACCATTCTAACTTTTGAAAGTGTCTCAGGAATTAGGGGCAGCCTCCATCTCATGGGACCCTTGGAAGCAAGTGTTAGGACAAAGTGGTTGCCACGGCAGTGACCTCATTCAGTTCCCGAAGAAATGACCTTCCTAACTTCCTTGGTGATGGAACTCTCTGAACTTGTGACCCAAGTAGCCAGGCACCCAGAGCCAGTCCCAGTCACAGTTCCAGTGGGCTCACTTGTTGGATTTACCAAGGACAGCGTCAGTCATTCTTGGTACCTACTGATGTGAGGATGGCCAAATGCCAGGAGTGCTCTGAAGAGGGGCCTTTTCTGAGAAAGCAGGTAGTGGCTCAACACTGGCTCCTGACAACTTCACAGAGTTGGCCAAGGTGACCAGATCTGAGGCAGGACAGGCCATTTCGGGAGAACACAGTATGGCCCACAAGTCAGAGGACATTCCGGATAGTCACAGACCTACTTGGGGGAAGAAGTTGAATTTGTGAGTTCGGGTGGGGTTTGTGGTTTTGTCTCATGTTCTCAGAATAGGTAGGAAAGGAGGTTTGTTTGGTTTGGAATTATCTGATTCTTCTAAGTCCTTTGACAATGCGAGTTTTTCTATGTCTGTGTATCCCACTGTGTTAGTGGTTGTAGACATTAGAAAAGAGAATGCATCAATGGATGTGTCCTGTCTAGTAGAAAGCTTCCCAGCATTCATCCTGCCCAATTTATGAATGGACTGCGGCTTGCCTTATGGATGGGCAACACCTGCAATCTTCCTAAGTTCCTGATTTCTTACTCAATTCTGGTCACTCTCAAGAATAGACTCATGGTTGTGTGTCCAAGATATGTACCACCTCCAAGGTCTGTGAAATGGCCATGTACTGGATAGCTGAATGGAATGGCCGAGCATCTCAGAAAACTCAGATAGCAGTGTGACCAGGAATATCTCAGTGGAGAAACCCTGCTTTGGGCCTTATGCATACATATTTTTCTGTTGCCCTGAATGTCAGGAAGGTGTTTTCCTCAGGCCAAAACTTTTGGAAGCCTTAACAAAAGACTTTTCAATTGGAAATAAATGTGCATCTCCTGTGGCTCTTTGCTTAATTGCTTTGGAAAGGGATGTGTCTGAATCAGCCTCTTGGCCCTGTGTGAGGCTGTGGCTTAGATTCTATGCACCTTATGGATCTAAAGAAAGATTCCATATGTGCATCCAAAACCAAAATGGCTAAAAGTAGAGTCATTGTGGATGAAGTCTCTTGCCTTCCTCTGGTAGGGCACTTACTTCCATCAAGGAAGAATAGGGATCCTTTGTGTCAAATGGGTTCTTCAAAGCTCTGCAGTGGCTTGCCCATAGTTCTTGTGGTTTCTCATGCGTCCAATTCCCAAAAAGAATTTAAACCCCTCAGTCAGTAGGCCTCAAATTGGAGAAGTGGAGCAGTATAAATGTCAGGCCTATTTGATCACTCCTGGTTCATAGGAAGTGTGTCCAGGCAAACGTGACTTTAGGCAAATGAGGGACAAGGAAGCTTATTTTGGACACTGTCTTGGGCTGTGCCCTCATGGAAACCTCCAGCCAGAGGTTATGATGAGTGTCTATATGGAAGAAGATGAGGGTCATGTGGGAGTGTTTAGGTTTTAATTGTGAGAGATTACTGGTTCAACCTGGGTTGAATTCTGGTGTGATTCCCCTTAGAGACTCAGTTCTTGAACTGACCTCAGAGAAGAATTGCCATGAATTGTGTTAAGATTTTCGGAGGCAACGCATGAGAGTCGCCATTGGAAGCTGTGATCTAGTCCCAGGGGGACTTTCCACAGTTCACTGGGACTCTCAGCCAGAGAATCACATAATTTTATTCTGAAAGACATGGCAGCCACAATTGAGAGTCAAAACACACATGGACCTCACATTTTAGACCTCAATGGGCCTGGCTTCAAGTGACGTTTTGGCCACTATTTGGGAAGCCTTGCCTGTGAGAGTTCTCCAGAGCTTTCATTAAAATGAGATTCCTCACCATTTAATGGTTTCTGAATAATTGAAACCCACAATGCCTCCAACTTCATCCTTGAAAATGGTTACATAAATATCATGAAATTTTTAAAATTACCATGACCAGGTGGCACTGGAGAACCTTTGGATGTCCTGTTGCTGATCATGAGTATACCAGAGAGTGCCTAGATTGACTGGGTTTCTTTAACATGGTGTAGAACACAGATGCCAGTAAGTTGGAGTCTGCTGAGAAGTGGACCTAGAGCAGTGGTGGGCAGGTGTGTGATAAAACATCAGTGGTACGGCCATGAGGATCTAGCATTGGATTCCAAATGCCTTGTGACTGACATGGTGCAGGCAGCAGACCCTTCTATGTAAAGGCATCTTGTTATATGCAGAGGTTTCGGGGCAATGTTCAGAATCAGGTTGCTATGGTCAAGGGGGAAAGCTATCTGGATAGAAGCCTGGTTGGTGCATTCTCCTGCAGACACTGACCCACCACACGTGACAGAACTCCCTCCAGCACTGTGTCCCAGATAAACTCGTTGTATTTCATGAAGCAAACACCAAACTCCCAGTGCAGCAGCAAGAAACACAACGAAAAGTGGATCATGACCAAATTGCTTCACAGTCCAAACGGGGAGACACTTAGCCCCCAGTGGCCACAGTTTACCTGCAAAGAGAGAAACCAGCACTGCTGCCTCATGTTCATTGAAAAATAAGATGCCATGTCCTCCAGGTCACATAGATGCAGACCCAGCTTTGATGGTCTCACTAGAAAGAAGCTAAAGCTCCTGAAAACAACATATATTTCAAGTGCCCAAACTCAGAGGCATTTCTCAAGAAGTCTTTAGGCCAGCAGATCTCCATGTTTGTGGAGTGTTTATCCTGTCCCTTACTTTTGGAAACTCCTCTACCACCTCCAAGGTTGTGAATTTCTGAGGATTTTTCATTGAATATATGTATTCACACATTTTCTAATTCTTCTCCTCTAATTGTGTCTTTCTTGGTGCGAAGGTAATGTCAAGGCATTTTTCTGGATGAGAGTGGGAAGATTTTTGTGTAGCATATATTTACATACACATTGGATTCATTTTCCAAATTTCCATTAGAAATACTGAATCCATGACACTAACCACTACATTACTAGACTCTGACTACTAATCCTAATATGATGGAGAATAAAAACCCAAACAGAATAGAAATATAAGCAGTTCAGAGGATGCATGTTGTATAGTGGGACTTGCCTTTTGCATTATATAGGGTAGGAGTTATAAATCTAGTCAATTTTCTGTTGAAATATTTCTCCATGTATTTCTAAAGTTAACAAATATGTGAATACCTGACTCCCTTTCTCTGCAGCCTATTCAGCACATGTAATTTTATATGCACATATAGAATCCTACCTGGAATCACACGTACATTCTTGTGAGATGGCTCACTTGGCAGATACAAATTGTTAGAATAGTTCACTCTTCCTAAATGATGCTGGAACTGAAAATTCAACCAATGGGTGAGCTTCCTGGTTGAACAACTATACACAAAAACCCATGTTCAGTAAAATAAATATTTCTGATCTGTGGATGATATATATTTCATGGTGAATTTCAATTGGCATATATATTCCTACTTTTTAAAGTCTGTTTGTGTGTGTGTGTGTATACATACTCTCCAGATTTTTCAAAATATGAAATATGTGTCTTATTATACACTCCCTAAAATAATTCATATTCATGTATGTGGATTTTTAATCAACTTTTCACTAGATTATTCCCAGGAATATTCACACACCTGAAAAACATATTTGTTTCCTCGTACTGAGAACTATCTTCAGTGAATGGTGCATACAAATCCTTGTATTTCTGCAGTAACTTACCCAGTTTTTCAATGCAAATAGATTTCTATGGGACATGATGTGTATTTTGAAATTCATTTTTATTCAACACTGGTACATTGCAATTTCTTCCGTTTATGCACATCATAAAATATATATTTCATCTAGAAATTCGAAAATTAATAGGCATTTGTTTCATTTTCAATCACTTCCTGCTTCAGAACACATGTATAACTCCATATTTCTTGACTGATCTTTTCATGAGGTTTCTTTTTCGATTTCCTTAATCATTTTTGAAGCAAAACTCACACACTCTTCATGATGAACCATAACCCTGATATTACCATTAGATGTATATTTGGTTTTAATGAATGTATATATATCAATATAAGATTTCCTCTATGTTTTCATTTATCAATTCAATCCATTATTCAAAGTTGGAACCAGTAATACTATTTATTCACAGTATGGTCTATTCATGCATTATCTCTATATTCATAGACACAGGGTACACCTATTTGTACCCCCAGTACTAACTTATACGTCTTCACAATATTGCTCCCAGAAATGGTGGAAGAAATACTCATGTCACCTGATCTACATGTACATGTTATCACAGTAATATTCTGGAAACAAAATGCAAAGGTCACAGTTATGATTGTACCAAAACCTAAATGAAAAGTGAGCATGGATTACTAAAAATATTCCTGTCCAGGTTGCTACCGCTCTCAAATGTCAATCCTATTGGTGACTATATATTTGTTTCCTCCTAAGATTATATATTCAACCTCAAGCCTGTTGAAAATGTGTAATCCTATCACTCACTTTATACTTTGCCTGATATCCTAATGTCTCTATTGATTTCTGCTTTCCTAAATATTTTCCCAGTTTATCATGTTGACTGACTCTTCACATGTGCTGACATTTAAATTCACTTTCTAACCGAAACCCAATTGCTAAAAACATTTCCTCCAAAACCTATAATCACTATTCTTTCTAAACCTACCGACACTTTTCCTAATCCTACCGACTATAGCTTTTTGACTGGATATTCTCGTGACATTCAATCATCCAAGGTACAAGGTCCTATGACATTGTATATGGATTTATTTAAGACATCTGTGCAGAACGTAAGTCAAAGCTAAGTATCCCAATTAAAGGCCCAATGCCCTTCTGGGCTTCAAATTTTACCTAGATTTCTGTTTTCATACTTATATTTCACCTAAATATTCTTGTAAATATCGCACATTCCCAATACCATTATTCATCGCTCAGAATGATTCTTAATCCAAATCGAACCTGTTATTAAGCCTAACCAAACACTGTTCCCTCAATCTAACTTTACAGAAGAGCAGCGACAGAGTTGGTCTTACAATACAGGAATGTAGGGGATCTTCCAGATGCTGAGATCCTCAAAGTTTTAAGCAGAAACGATCCCTGGAGAAGACATAGGCAGCTATGAAGGACCTGAGAGAGCAAAAGTCATCTTCCATGGCAAACAACGCACTCAGGATGAAGCATTGTGTCTGAATCAGCCTCTCTTTTCTTAATGTAGAGAAGAGGGACCAAACCAGGCCTGTGTGGAGAGCTGTTCCCGGATTCCTATGGTTGATATACCATTCTAACTGTTGAAACTGTCTCGGGAAGTAGGGGCAGCCTCCACCTCATGGGAACCTTGCAATCACCTGTTAGGACAAAGTGATTGCAAAGGCAGTAAAGTCACTCAGTTCCTGAATGAAGCGACCTACCTCACTTCCTTGGTGAAGAAACTCCCTGACCTTGGGCTCCAGGAAGACAGAGAATACCAAGACCTTGTCACAGTTCCAGTGCCAGTGGGCTCCATTGTTTGGAAAAACCAAGGATAGACTAAGTATTCCTTGGTACCAACTGATATGAGGATTTCAAATGCCAGGAGAGCTCTGAAGAGGGGCCTTTCCTGAGAAAGCAGGTAGTGGTTCACCGCGACCAGATCTGAGACAGGACAGGCCTTTTGGGGGAACATAGTATGGCCCACCAGTCAGAGGACACTCCAGATAGTCACAGACCTACTTGAATGAAGGAGGTGCGTTTGCGCGTGTGTGTGTGATTTTGTGGTTTAGTCTCTTCTTATGAGAATAGGTAGGAAAGTCGGTTTGTTTGGTTTGGAGTGGACTGCTTCTAGTAAGTCGTTTGACAAGGCGATTTTTTGCATGTCTTTGTAACCCACTGTGTTCGTGGTTGTAGACCTTAGAAAAAAGAATGCATCAATGTGTCCTGTCTAGTAGAAATCTTCCCAGCATTCATCCTGCCCAATTTAGGAGTGGACTGCCCCTTGCCTTATGGATGGGCAACACCTGCAATCTTCCTAAGTTCCTGATTTCTTCCTCAATTCTGGTCACTCTCAAGAATAGGCTCATTGTTTTGTGTCCAAGATATGTACCACCTCCAATCTGAGTGACATGGCCATGTACAAGATAGATGAAGGGAATGGCGAGCATCTCAGAAAACTCTAATATCAGTGTGTCCAGGAAAGTCTCAGTGGATAAACCCTGCTTTGGGCCTTTTGCTATTGTTCTGTTGCCCTGAATGTCAGGAAAGTCTTTGCCTCAGGCCATCCCTTTGTGAATCCTGAAGAAAACAGCTTTCAAATGGAAATAAATGGACATCAACTGTGGCTCTGTGCTTAATTGCTTTGGAAAGGGATGCGTCTGAATCAGCCTCTTGGTCCTATGTGAGGCTATAGCTTAGATTCTCAGCACCTGATGGATCTAAAGAAAGATCCCATGTGTGCATTCAAAACCAAAATGGCAAAAAGATCAGTAATTGTGGATGAAGTCTCTTGCCTTTCTCTGTAAGGTTCCTGACCTCCATCAAGTGAGATTAGGCATTCTTTGGGTCAAATGAGTTCTTCAAAGCCCTGTGGAGGCCATTAACAGGTGGCACTGGAGAACTCTTAAATGGTCTGTTGCTGATCATGAGTATACTAGCCAGGGCCTTTATTGACTGAGTTTCATAAAAATTATCTAGAACAGCAATGCCAATAAGTTGGAGCCTGCTGAGTAGTGGACCTAAAGCAGTAGTGTGTGATAAAATATCTGTGGTGCGACCATGTGGATCTGCTATTGACTTCCAAATGGCTTGTGACTGACATGGTGCAGCCAGCAGACCCTTCTATGTAAAGGCATCTTGTATATGGAGAGGTTTCAGGGTAATGTTAAGAATCAGGTTGCTGAGGTTAAGGGGACAAGCTATCTGGTATTGAAGCCTGGTTGGTACATTCTCCTGCAGAACGTGACCCACAACACGTGACAGAACTTCCTCCAGCACTGTGTTCCAGTTGAACTCATTGTATTTCGTGAAGCAAATACCAATGTCCCAGTTCAGCAGCAAGAAACACCACAAAAGTTGGAGGATGAACAAATGGCTTCAGAGTCCACATGGGGTGACACTTAGCCCCCAGTGGCCACAGTTTACATACAAAGAGAGAAATCAGCACTGCTGCCTCAGGATCATTGGAAAATAAGAAACCAAGATCTTCATGTCACATAGATACAGACCCAGCTTTGATGGTCTCACTAGAAAGGAAGCTAAAGCTTCTGACAAACACATATATTTCAAGTGCCCACCCTCAGAGGCAGTTTCTCAAGAAATCTTTTGGCCAACAGAGCTCCATGTTTGTGGAGTGTTTACCCTGTCCCTTACTTTTGGAAACTGCTCTACAACCTCCAAAATTGTGAACTTTTGAGCATATTCCACTACAGATATATATTCACAGATTTTCTACCTCTTCTCTTCTAATTGTGTCTTATTTGGGGTGAAGGTAATTTCAAGGCATTGTTGTGGATGAGAGTTGGAAGATTTTTTTGTAGCACATATTTGCATACACATTGGATTCATTTTCCAATTTTCCATTCGAAATACTGAATTCCTGACACTAACCCATAACCTACTAGAATCTGACTACTAATCCTAATATGATGGAGAACAATAACCCAAACAGAATAGAAATCCAAGAAGTTCAGAGGAGGCATGGTGTATAGTTGAACTTGCCTTTTGCATTATATAGTGTAGGAGTTATAAATCTAATCAATATTTTGTTGACATAGTTGTCCATGTGTTTTTAAATTTAACAAGTATTTGAATTCCTGTCTCCGTTTGTCTGTAGCCTATTCAGCACATGCATTTTTATATGCACATATAGAATCCTACCTGGTATCAAATGTACATTCTTGTGAGGTGGCTGACTTGGCAGATACAAATTATGAGAAGAGATCACTCCTCCTAAACGCTGTTGGAACTGAAAATTTAACCTAAGGGGGAGCTTCCTAGTTGAACAACATTATACACAAATCCATGTTCAGTAAATTAAATATTTTTGGATCTTTGGACGATATGTATTTCTACATCAATTTCAATTGGCATATATATTGCTACATTTCAATGTCTCTGTGTGTATATGTGTTTGTTTGTGTGTGTATATATATATATATATATATATATATATATATATATATATATATATATATATATTTATATACTCTCCAAATTTTTAAAAATATGAAATACTTCTGTCTTCTTTTACACACCCTAAATTCATTCATATTCATGTATGTGGATTTATAATAAACTTTTCACAAGATTATTCTCAGAATTATTCATCCACCTGAAATACATATTTGTTTTCTAGTACTGACAAGTAACATCAGTGAATGGTGCATACAAATCCTAATATTTCTACAGTAACTGACCCAGTTTAACATCAATCCAAGTAGATTACTATGGGACATGATGTACATTTTGACGTTCATTTTTATTCAACACTGGTACTTTACTATTTCTTCAGTTTATTCACATCATAGGATATGTATTTCATCCACAAGTTAGCAAAATTATTTGCATTTGTGTCACTTTCAATCACTTTCTACTTCAGAACACATGCATTCCTCTATGTTTCTTGACTGGTCTTTTCATGAGACTTCTTTCCAAACACATTATTTTCCTTTTCCATTCTCACTTTTGAAGCAGATCTCACACACCTTTCATGATAGAATATAACCCTAATATTACCATTAGATGTATAACTCATTGGAATGAATGATTCTATATCAATATAAGATTTCTTATATATTTTCAGATATCAATTCTAGCAATCCATTATTTGAAGTGGAATCAGTTATATTATTTATTCACAGTATTGTCAATTCATGAATTACTTCTATATTCATAGACACAGGGTACACCTCTTTGTACCCCCAATACTAATTTATTTTTTTTTATTTTGCATTCTTTCTTAAAGTATTTTTATATTATTTTCAACAACATTTGAAACAACAGGATTTTCTAAATAGACTTGTCTTTAGCATACCCACATGAAAAAATATAATTCTATTTCATATCCCTTTGTGGGATAATGTGGGTTTTTTCTACTGAAAAAATGCTAGGAATATTAGAATATATGATCCGTTAGCCAACTTTGTTTGTTTGTTTGTTTGCTTTTGCAAAGCTAGGAATTGAACCCTAGTAGTAACTAGTAATTCTACTCATTCAGAAAAGTTAGTGTGTCATTTTATTGAAATAACCATACTGGATATAAAATAGATACACATGTGATACAATAGATTGCATGGTATATAAATTTGTATCTCAGTAAAGCTGTAATTAAAATAAAATTTAAAGTATTGAAATTCAGGCAAAGGATAGGAAAGATATTTGTGTCTGTTTTTCAGAAGTTTATTGTCATCCATTTAAAAAATCTTTTAAAAGAGATTGCATTTGAACAAAAGGTATTGTTTAGTGTGCTTTCTCTGTATTCTTAGTGGTTCTTCACTATTACTATTTTATTCACACCCTCTTAATTTCTTATTGTTGAGCCAATTCTGCATCTAAATGTAGTGGCAAGATATATTCAGGAGTCTGGTGCAATAGTGCATGCCTGAAATCCCAGCTACTAAGACCCTTTCTCAAAACAACAAAAAAGTAGTGGGGGTGGGGAGCATGGATGTAGTTTAGCAGTCAAGTGCTTTCCGAAGCATGTGGAGGCCCTGGGTTCTATCTGCAGCACCGCAAAAGCAAAACAAACAAAAGACGTATTCCAGAGATTTTGATTATTTCTGCAGGAGACATGCAGTCAAGACTAAGTAATTTGAAACAGGAGTGGCACAAGAAGTGGAAGATAAAGTATCAATTTTTTTTTCTTTTTTTTTTTTTTGGTTAGAATTAGTTCACTTTGCATTCCTTGCGTATGCGCCTCTACCTTTGGAACCACATTGGTAAAAGTTTATGTAAGAATTGTTTGTTGGCATATCCTAGAGTGCTCAATTTATACGTCTTCAAAATATTGCTCCCAGAAATTGTGGAAGAAATACTCATGTCACCTGATCTACATATACATTTTATCACAGTAATATTCGGAACACAAAATGCAAAAGTCACACTTATGATTGTACCAAAGGCTAAATAGAAAGTGAACCTGTATTATTAAAAACATTCATGTCCAGGTTGCCTAATACTCTCAAATGTCAATCCTATTGGTGACTACATATTTGTTTCTTCCTAAGATTATATATTGAAACTCAACCCTGTTGATAATGTCTAATCCTATCACTCACTTTATACTTTGCCTGATTTCCTAATGTCTCTATTGATATCTGCTTTCCTACATATTTTCCCCAGTTCATCATTGTGACTCATTCTTCACATGTGCTGACATTTACATTCATTCTCTAACCGAAACCCTATTACTAAAGAACTTTTGGTCCAAATCCTATACTCACTCTTCTTCCTAAACCTACGGACTATATTCCTAATCCTACTGACTATCCCTTTTTGACTGGATGTTCTCTTCTACATTCAATCATCCAAGTAAAGGTCGGTCGAGTGTCAGAAGAGGAGACCACCAAGAATCTATCTCATGTAACAGCAAAGGGTTTATTGGGGGTCCAGCATGCTGGGGCTCAGAGTTCACTTGAAAAGAGTAGAGAGCCCTGAGAACAGCTTAAGCAGAGGTTAAATACTTTCCCTTGCGAGTGCAGGGAGGGAAGTTTATTGATGTGTCAGGGCGAGTGGTCAATTTGCATGCAACCTGGTGAAGGAGTACATTCTGCAGTTTGACAGTTGGGGACAGCACATTCTGGGAACAAGATTGGCAAACATTTCTCAAGATTTCAACAGTGTTTTGTTAAGCGTACAGAAAAACAGGAAGTGACAACTACATATTTTATTAACCTTTCATTCGACACTTCTTTTTCTGGCTACTTTTAATCATAAAAATGATCATTGGGGGGTGTCACATTCTATGTCTGCTAGTGGGGTATTACCATTAGTTTAACTTGTTCAATTTGAGCTTGGAGAAAATAAATTACATGGTTGAGCAAGCAGGGTTTAATAGTTAGCAATAATATGAGGATTATTATTGGACTGGCCAGCCGACAAGACAAGACAATAAAGACAAGACAAGACAATAAAGACAGGATATGGAAGTCCAACACTGAGACCAGGACTTAGTTGTTGGCAGAACCCGATCGGTTGGCAATAACGAATCTGAAACAAAATATCACTGAGTCATGGAGACTATTGTTCCTCAATTTTCTGAGTCCTCTATGAGGTCACCCAGGGACTTGGCCTGTGGCTCTGTGACATGACTGTCAGCCATCGTTGGAGAGAGCTCACGCTCTTCATTGACATCCATTTTGCCAAGCCCTGACCTGAAACCTGACCAGAAAGAGGCACCTTACTTACCCTGAGAGGAGTTTGTTGGGGTCTCTTGTCCACCGCTGCCGGATCTCAGTGGAACCTCCATATGTAAAGGTCCGGTGACAATCGGGGGAAGAGACCACCAAGAGACTGTCTCATGCAAAAGCAAAGGGTTTATTGGGGGTCCAGCATGCTGGGGCTCAGAGCTCACTTGAATAGAGCAGAGAGCCCAGAGAACAGCTTAAGCAGAGCTTATATATTTCCCTTGGACAGGGCAGGGGGGTAAGTTTATTGATGGGTCCGGGCGAGTGAGCGGTTTGCGTGCAACCGGTTGAGGGAGTACATTCTGCAGTTTGGCAATTGGGGACAGCACATTCTGGGAATAAGATTAGCAAACAGTTCTCAATATTTCAAAAGTGTTTTGTTAAGCATACAGAAAAACAGGAAGTGACAAGTACTTATTTTATTAACCTTTCACTGCGAACTATACTTTGCCAGAATTCCTAATGTCTCTATTGTGTTTGTTAAAGTTCATTTTTATTCAAACCTGGTACGTTATTATTTCTTCAGTTCATGGACATCATAAGATATTTCCTTTCATTCACAAGTTCACAAATTTATAAACATTTGGTTCACTTTCAATCACTTCCTCCTTCGGAAGACATATGTTCCTCCATGTTTCTTGACTGGTCTTTTTACTAGACTTCTTTCTAAACATATTATTTTCGATTCCATAATCATTTTTGAGGCAAAACTCACACACTATTCATGATAAATGATAACCCTAACATTACAATTAGATATATAACTGGTTGGAATGAATGTATGTATATCAATATAAGATTTTCTATATATTTTCAGATATCAATACAATTCATTATTTAAATATGGAACCAGTTATATAATTTATTCACAGTATGGTCTATTAATGCATCATCTCTATATTCATCAAAACAGGGTAAACCTAATAGTATCCCCAGTACTAATTTATAAGTTTTCAAAATATTGCTCACAGAAATGGTGAAAGAAATACTCATGTCACCTTAGCTACATATACATATTATCACACTAATATTCTGGACACAAAATGCAAAGGTCACACAGAACATAATTTAAGCTAAGTATCCCAATCAAGGGCCCAAAGTCCTTCTGGGCTTCAAATATTACCTAGATTTCTGTTTTCATACTTATATTTCACCTCCATGTTCTTGTAAATATCACAGGTTCCCAATAAGATTCATAACCCAAATCGAACATGCTATTAACCCTAACCATTCTGTAAACTGAGATTGTTCACTCAATCTCACTTTACAGAAGAGCAGGGACAAAGTTAGTATTACAATACAGGAAGTTAGGAGATCTTCCACCTGCTGAGTACCTCAAAATCCATGCAGAAATGATCCCTGGAGAAGACGTAGGCAGCTATGAAGGACCTGAGACAGCAAAAGTCATCTTCCTTTGCAAACAACCCGATCAGGATGAAAGGATGTGTCTGAATCATCCTATCTCTTCTTAATGTAGGGAAGATGTATGAAACCAGGCATGTGTGGAGAGCTGTTCCCAGGTGCCTATGTTTCTATACCATTCTAACTTGTGAAAGTGTCACAGGAAATAGAGGCAGCCTCCTTTTCCTGAGACACTAGGAAGCAACTGTTAGGACAAAGTGGTGGCCAAGACAGTGGCCTCATTCATTTTCTGAAGAAAGTGACCTCACCTCACTTTTTTCATGATGGAACTCTCTGAATTTTGTGATCCAGGAAGCCAGGCACCAAGAGCCAGTACCAGTCCCAGTCCAAGTGGGCTCACTTGTTTGGATTTACCAAGTAAAGAGTCAGTCTTTCTTGGTACCTACTGATGTGAGGGTGGCCAAATGCCAAGAAAGCTTTGAAGAGGGTCCTTTCCTGAGAGGGCAGGAAATGGCTCACCACTGCCTCCTGAAAACTTCACAGAATTGGCCAAGGAGACCAGATCTGAGACAGGACCGGCCATTTCTGGGGAACATTCTATGGCCTACTCGTCAGAGGACACTCCGGATAGTAACAGACATACTTGGGGAAGGAGGTGACTTTGTGTGTGTGGATGTCAGTTTGTGGATTTGTCTCATATTCTGAGAATAGGTAAAAAAGGAGGTTTGTTTGGTTTGGAGTGGACTGTTTCTAGTAAGTCATCTGACAAGGAGACTGTTTCTATGTCTGTGTATCCCACTGTGTCCTTAGTTGTAGATATTAGAAAAGAAAATGGCTCACTGGGTGTGTCCTGTCTAGTAGAAAGCTTCACAGCATTCATCCTGCCCAATTAATGAATGGACTGAGGCTTGACTTATCCATGGGCAACACCTAGTATCATCCTAAGTTCTTGAATTCTTCCTGAATTCTGGCAACTCTCCAGAAAGGCTCATGGTTTTTTGTCCAAGATATGTACCACCTCCAAGCTCTGTGACATGGCCATGTACTAGTTAGCTGAAAGGAATGGCGAGCACACCAGAAAACTCAGATATTGGTGTGACCAGGAAAGTCTCTATGGTGAAACCTGGCTTAGGGCCTTTTGCTTAACTATTGTTCTGTTGCCCTGAATGTCAGGAACCTCTTTGCCTCAGGCCACCCCTTTATAAAGCCAGAAGAAAACAATTTTCAAATGGAAATGAATGGGCATCACCTGTGCCTCTTTGATGAATTGTTTTGGAAATGGTTATGTCTGAATCAGACTCTGGGCCCTGTGTGAGGCTGTGGCTTAAATTGTCAGCACCTCTTGCTGATCATGAGTGTACCAGACAGTGCCTTGATTGACTGGGATTTATGAAAATGGTGTAGAACAGAGATGCCATTAAGTTGGACCCTCCTGAGTAGTGAGCCCTGAGCTGTGGTGTGCAGGTGTGTGATAAATCTTCTGTGGTTGCGCCATGTGGTTTTGCCATTGAATTCCAAATGGTTTGTCACTGACACGGTGCAGTGACCAGACACTTATATGTAAAGGTGTCTTGTTAAATGGATAGTTTTCAGGGCAATGTGCAGAATCAGGTTGCTATGGAGAAGGGGGCAAGTTATGTGGGAATGAAGCCTGGTTGGTGCATTCTCTTGTAGACCCTGAAAAACCACAAATGACAGAACTCCCTCCAGGACTGTGTTCCAGTTGAACTCCTTGTATTTTGTGAGGCAAATACCAAACTCTCAGTGCTGCAGCAGGAAACTCTACGAAAATGGAGGATGAACAAAAGGCTTCACAGTCCACACAGGGAGACACTTAGACCCCAGTGGCCACAGTTTACATACGAAGAGAGAATTCAGCACTGCTGCCTCATGTGTATTGGAAAGCAAGAAAGAATGTCCTCCAGGTCACATAGATGCAGACCCAGCTTTGATGATCTCACTACAAAGGAAGCTAAAGCTACTGACAACATATATTTCAAGTGCCCATCCTCAGAGGCAGTTTCTCTAGAAGTCTTTAGGCCAGCAGACCTCCATGTTTGTGGAGTGTTTACCCTGTCCCTTACTTTGGGATACTCCTCTACCACCTCCAAGTTTGTGAACTCCTGAATATTTTCCATTCCAGATATGTATTTACAGATTTTCTAACTCTTCTCCTCTAATTGTTTCTTATTTGGCGTGAAGGTAACGTCAAGGCATTGTTCTGGATGAGAGTGGGAAGATTTTTGTGTAGCACATATTTGCATACACATTGGATTCATTTTCCAATTTTCCATTCCAAAGACTGAATCCCTGACACTAACGCATACCCTACCAAACTCTGACTACTAATCCTAATATGATGAAGAAAAATAACCCAAACAGAATAGAAATACAAGCACTTCTGAAGAGGCATGGTGTATAGTTGGACTTGCCTTTTGCATGATAAAGTGTAGGTGTTATAAACCTAGTCAATTTTTCATTGAAATAGTTCTCCATGTGTTTTTTTTCCTTTAATATTTATTGTTGGTTCTACAAAACATTACATAGTTCTTGACATGTCATATTTCACACTTTGATTCAAGTAGGTTATGAACTTCCATTTTTCTTCGTATACAGATTGCAGTATCTCATCAGTTACACATCCACTATTTTACATATTGCTATACTAGTGTCTGTTGTATTCTGCTGCCTTTCCTGTCCTCTACTATCTCCCATCCCCTCCCCTCCAATCCTCTCTCTCTACCCCATCTATTGTAATTCATTTCTTCCACTTGTTTTTGTCCCCTTTCACCTCACTTCATCTTGTATTTAATTTTGTATAACCATGAGGGTTTCCTTCCATTTCTATGTAATTTTCCTTCTCTTTCCTTTTCCCTCCCACCTCTCACCCCTGTTTAATATTAATCATCTTCTCATGCTCTTCCTCCCAACTCTGTTCTTAGTTACTCTCTTTATATCAAAGAAAACATTTGGCATTTGTTTTTTAGTGATTGGCTATCTTCACGTAGCATAATACATTGTAATGCCATCGATTTCTCTGCAAATTGTATGATTTTGTCATTTTTTAATGCAGAGTAATACTCCATTGTGTATAAATGCCACATTTTTTTTAATCCATTCATCTATTGAAGGGCATCTAGGTTGGTTCCACAGTCTTCCTATTGTGAATTGTGCTGCTATGAACATAGATTTATCAATGTCCCTGTAGCATGCACTTTTTGGGTCTATAGGGATTAGACCGAGAAGGGGAATTGCTGGGTCAAATGGCGGTTCCATTCCCAAGTTTCCAAGAAATCTCCATACTGCTTTCCAAATTTGCTGCACCAATTTGCAGTCCCACCAGCAATGTACAGGTGTACCCTTTTTCCCACATTCTCGCCAGCACTTGTTGTCGTTTGACTTCATAATGGCTGCCAAGCGTACTGCAGTGAGATGGTATCTTAGGGTGGGTTAGTTTAGCATTTCTCTGAATGCTCGAGATGGTGAGAATTTTTTGATGTACTTATTGATTGATTGTATGTCCTCCTCTGAGAAGTGTCTGTTCAGGTCCTTGGCCCATTTGTTGATTGGGTAATTCATTTGCTTATTGTTTAATTTTTTGAGTTCTTTGTATAACTCTGGATATTAGGGCTCTATCTGAAGTGTGAGGAGTAAAGATTTGTTCCCAGGATGTAGGCTCCTTTTTTACCTCTCTTATTGTTTCTTTTTCTGAGAAAAATCTATTTAGTTTGAGTAAGTCCTGTTTGTAGATTCTAATTATTAACTCTTATGCTATGGGTGTCCTATTGAGGAATTTGGAGCCCGACCCCACAGTATGTAGATCATAGCCAAAGTTTTCTTCTTTCAGATGCCGTGTCGCTGATTTGATATCAAGCTCCTTGATCCATTTTGAGTTAACTTTTGTGCATGGCGAGAGAAAGGGATTCAGTTTCATTTTCTTACATATGTAATTCCAGTTTTTCCAGCACCATTTGTTGAAGATGCTATCCTTCCTTCAGTTTATGCTTTTAGCTCCTTTATCAAATATAAGATTGCTGTAATTTTGTGGATTGATTTCTGTGTCCTCTATTCTGTACCATTGGTCCACCCGCCAGTTTTGGTACCAGTACCATGCTCTTTTTGTTACTATTGCTCCGTAGTATAGTTTGAGGACATGTATCGCTATACCGCCTGATTCACACTTCCTGCTTAGAGTTGTCTTTGCTATACTGGGTCTTGTATTATTCCATATGAATTTCATAATTGTTTTATCTATTTCTACAGGAAATGCCGTTGGGATTTTGATTGGCATTGCATTAAACCTATAGAGAACTTTTGGTAATATCGCCATTTTGATGATGTTAATTCTGCCTATCCATGAACGGGGTATATTTTTCCATCTTGTAAGATCTTCTTCTATTTCTCTCTTTAGGGTTCTGTAGTTTTCATTGTGTAAGTCTTTCACATCTTTTGTTACGTTGATAACCAAATATTTTATTTTATTTTTTTTGAGGATACTCTCAATGGAGTGGTTGTCCTCATTTCCGTTTCAGAGGATTTGTTGCTGATATTCAGGAATGCTTTTGATTTATGATTGTTGATTTTATATCATGCCACTTTGCTGAATTCATTTATTATCTCTAATAGTTTCTTGTAGACCCTTTTGGGTCTACTAGGTATAGAATCATGTCATCTGCAAATAGTGATAATTTAAGTTCTTCTTTTCCTATTTTTATGCCTTTAATTTCTTTTATTTGTCTAATTGCTCTGGCCAGTGTTCGAGAACTATGTTGAACAGAAATCGTGAGAGAGGGCATCCCTGTCTTGTTCCAGATTTTAGAGGGAATGCCTTCAATTTTTTCTCAATTCAGAATGATACTAGCCTGAGGCTTAGCATAGATTGCTTTTACAATATTGAGGTATGTTCCTGTTATCCCAGTTTTTCTAGAGTTTTAAACATAAAGGGATGCTGTACTTTATTGAATGCTTTTTCTGCATCTATTGGGGTGATCATATGGTTCTTATTTTTAAGTCTATTGATGTGGTGAATAACATTTATTGATTTCCGTATATTGAACCAGCCTTGTATCCCAGGAATGAATCCTACTTGATCATGTTGCACAATTTTTTAAATATGTTTTTGTATCTGATTCGCCAGAATTTTATTGAGGATTTTTGCATCTAGGTTCATTAGAGAGATTGGTCTGTATATTTGTTTCTTTGAAGGGTCTTTGTCTGGTTTAGGAATCAGGGTGATATTGGCCTCCTCTGCTGTATACCCATTCGGTCCTGGGCTTTTCTTAGTTGGTAGTCTTTGGATGGTTTCTTCTATTTTCTCAATTGATATTGGTCTGCCTAGTTTGTCTATATTCTCCTGACTCAATCTGGGCAGATCATATGACTTAAGAAATTTATTGATGCCTTCACTATCTTCTAATATAATTTCTGATTATCTTCTGTATTTCAGAAGTGTCTGTTGTGATATTGCCTTTTTCATCCCTTATGATAGTAATTTGAGTTCCCTCTCTTCTTCTCTTCATTAACATGGCTAAGAGTCTGTCGATTTTATTAATTTTTCAACTTTTAGTATTTTCAATTTTTTCAATTGTTTCTTTTGTTTCGATTTCATTAATTTCAGCTCTGATTTTAATTATTTCTTGCCTTCTACTTCTTTTTCTGCTGTTTTGCTCTTCTTTTTCTAGGATTTTGAAATGAACTATGAGATCATTTATTTGTTGTTGTTTTTTTTTTTCTTTTTTTAAGGAAAGAACTCCAAGCAATGAATTTTCCACTTAGAACTGCTTTCAATGTGTCCCATAGATTCTGATATGTTCTGTCTGTCTTTTTCATTTATGTCTAAGAATTTTTTTTATTTTTCTCCTTGATGTCTTCAATAACCCATTGATCATTCAGTACGTATTGTTCATTCTCCAAGTGATGCATGAATTTTCCTTCCTTCTTTTATTGTTGATTTTCAGTTTCATTCCATTACGATCAGATAAGATGCCTGGTATTATCTATACTCCTTTATATTGTCTAAGAGTTGTTCTGTGACATAATATATGATCTATTTTTGAGAGGTATCCATGTGCTGCTGAGAAAACAGTGTAACTGCTTGATGTTGGGTGGTATATTCTATATATGTTAATTAAGTCTAGGTTATTATTTGTGTTATTGAGTTCTATAGTTTCCTAATTCAACTTTTGTTTGGAATATCTGTCCAGTTATGAGAGAGGTGTGTTGAAATCTCCCATGATTATTGTATGGTGGTCTACCAGACTCTTGAACTTGAGAAGAGTTTGTTTGATTAACATAGCTGAACCATTGTTTGGGGCACATATATTTATGATTGTTATGTCTTGTTGGTGTATGGTTCCCTTGAGCAATATGTAGTGTCCCTCTTTATCCCTTTTGATTAACTTTGTCTTGAAATCTATTTTATTTGATATGAGTATGGACACTTCTGCTTGTTTCCGAAGTCAATATGAGTGATATGATTTCTCCCAACCTTTCACCTTTAGTCTATATATGTCTTTTCCTATCAAATGTGTCTCCTGTAGGCAGAAAATTTTTGGGTCTTCTTTCGTGATCCATTCTACTAGCCTGTGTCTCTTAATTGGTGAGTTTAAGGCATTAACATTTAGGGTTATTTTTGAAATATGGGTTGTTCTTCCAGCCATATTTGTTTATTTATGTTACTAAACATGGTTTGTTTTTCTCTTTGATTATTTTTCGCCCCTTTACTGTACTACCTCCCACTGTTGGTTTTTATTGTTATTTTCCATTTCGTCTTCCTATAATGTTTTGCCAAGGATCTTTTGAGGAGATGGTTTTCTAGCTGCAAATTCTTTTAACTTTTGTTTATCATGGAAGGTTTTAATTTCATCTTCCATCCTGAAGCTTAAAATCGCTGGATACACAATTCTTGGTTGGAACCCAATTTCTTTCAGTGATTGAAAAATGTTATTCCAGGATCTTCTAGCTTTCAGAGTCTGTGTTGAAAGATCAGCTGTTATCCTGATTGGTTTACCCCTAAATGTAATCTGCTTCCTTTCTCTTGTAGCTTTTAAAATTCTCTCTTTATTCTGTATGTTTGGCATCTTCATTATAATATGTCTCGAGGTTTATCTCTTATGATTTTGCACATTTGGCGTCCTGTAGGCTTCTAGGATTTGGGATTCTGTCTCATTCTTCATGTCTGGAAAGTTTTCTCATATTATTTCATTGAATAGATTGCTCAATCCTGTGGTTTGGACCTGTATACCTTCCTGTATCCCAATTACTCTTTAGTTTGGTCTCTTCATGTTATCCCATATTTCTTGGATGTTCTGCTCATGGTTTCTTAACAGTCTTGCTGAGCTTTCTATGTTCTTTTCAAGTTGAAATACTTTGTCTTCATTGTTCTAAGTGATCTATTCTGCTGGTAGTATTCTCAATTGAGTTTTTAAGTTGGTTTATTGCTTCCTGCATTTCTATGATTTCTGTTTGTGTGTTTTTTATAACCTCTATCTCCCTGTATAGTTGATCTTTTGCTTCTTGGATTTGTTTTTGTAATTCATTGTCAAAGTGATCTTTCATTGTCTGATTTTGCTGTCTAATGTCTCCCTGGAGACTTCAGATCATCTGAAGCAAGTATATCCTGATTCTTTATCTGACATTCCATATGCTGCAGATATTACCTCTTCTAATGTTGAGTTGACCTGCGTTGCTTGTGGTCCTTTCTTTCCTTGTCTTTACCTACTGTTCACGTTTTTTTCGGCTTGGTGAAACTTTTGTGTTATTGAATTTTACCCCTAAATGTTTATATTGCTATTGTATTCTTGAAAAGTCTCCCTCACAGGCGTAAGCAGCGGCTCTGCCCCTCCTCCAATTGGGGCAATGTGCCTACCACACCAGCACGCCGCTGGGCCTGTTCTGCCTCTTGGTAGCTGGTCCGCCTACCTTGCAGGAGCGGGCAGTTGATCTACCCCTCTGCGGGTGCTGGTCCTGTTCAGCCAGTGGGTAACAGGTCCAGCTACCTTGCAGGCACAGGCGTCGGCTCTGCCCCTCCGCGCTCCGCTGGGCCTCTTCTGTCTGTGGGTTGCAGGGCTGTCTACATTGCAGGCGTGAGTGGCATCTCTGCCCCCCCCCAAACCGGGGCGATGTGTCTACCACGCTGGTAGGTCGCTGGGTCTGTTCTGCCTCTGGGTGAGAGGTCTACCTGCTTTGCAGGCACGGGCAGTGGCTCGGCCCCTCCCCAAACCTGGTTATGTGTCTAGCACCCTGGCGGGGCCTAGCACCTGGTCTGTCGGTGTTCGCAGGTCCACCTACTTCGCAGGCGAGGGGGGCCGGCTCTGCCCCTCTGAAGGCAGCTGGGCCGCTTCAGCTGGTGGGTCGCAGGTTCACCTATCTTGAAGTCACAAGGGGTGTCTCTGCCCCTCCGCGGGTGTCTGGGCCTGTTCTGCCTGTGGGTTGCATGTCCGCGTTCCTTGCACGCGTGCAGTGGCTCTGCCCAACCCCCAACCAGGGTGATGTGTCTTTCACGATGGCGGGCCGCTAGGCCTGTTCTACGGGTGGCTCGCAGGTCCGCCTACCTTACAGGCGCGGTTGGCGGCTCTGCCCCTCCCTTCTCCATGTGTTTCTAAAGTTAACAAATATGAGAATTCCTGTCTCCATTTCTCTGTACCCTATTCAGCACATGCATTTTTATATTCACATATAGAATCCTACCTGGTATCACATGTACATACTTGTGAGGTTGCTGACTTTGCAAATACAAATTGTGAGAAGGGATCACTCCTCCTAAATGCTGTTGGAACTTACAATTCAAACTATGGGTGAGCTCCCTAGTTGAACAACATTATACATAAATCGATGCTCAGAAAAATGAAGATTTTTGGATTTGTGGATGATATATAATTCATGATGTATTTCGATTGGCATATATATTGCTACTTTTTAATGTATACGTGTGTGTGTGTGTGTGTGTGTGTGCATATATATATGTATAAACTCTCCAGATTTTTCAAAATATGAAATGTATGTGTCTTATTATATACTCCCTAAATTCATTGATGTTCATGAATGTGGATTTATATTCAACTTTTCATAAGAATGTTCTCAGAAATATTAATCCACCTGAAATACATATTTGTTTCCTAATACTGAAAACTAACTTCAGTGAATGGTGCATACAAATCCTAATATTGCTATAGTAAATGACTCAGTTTAACGTCAATGCAAGTAGATTCCTATGGGACATGATATGTATTTTGACGTTCATTTTTATTCAAAACTGGTACATTAATATTTCTTCAGTTTTTGCACATAATAGAATACATATTTCATTCACAAATTCACAAATTTATAGGCATTTTTTTCACTTTCAATTACTTCCTGCTTCAGAACATATGTATTCCCCCAGGTTTCTTGACTGCTCTTTTAATGAGACTTCTTTCCAAGCACATTATTTTCAATTTCCATAATCATTTTAGAAGCAAAGCTCACACACACTTCATGATAAACCATAACAGTGATATTACCATTAGATGTATAACTGGCTGGAATGATTGTATGAATATCAATATATGATTTCCAATATATATTCAGATATCAATTCAATCCATTATTTAAATTTGGAACCAGTTATATTATTTATTCACAGTATGGTCTATTCATGCATTATCTTTATATTCATATAACACAGAGTATACCTATTTGTACCCACAATACTAAATTATATGTCTTCAAAATATTGCTCCCAGAAATGGTGGAAGAAATACTCATGTCACCTGATCTATATATACATTAATCACAGTAATATTGTGGAAACAAAAAGCAAGGTCACACTTATGATTTTACCAAATCCTAAATGGAAAGTGAGCATGGATTAAAAAAAAATCCATGTCCAGGTTGCCTAATGCTCTCAAAAGTGAATCCTATTGGTGACTACATATTTGTTTCTTCCTGAAATTACATATTCAACCTCAACCCTGTTGAAAATGTCTAATCCTATCACTCACTTTATGCTTTGCCTGATTTCCTAATGTCTCTATTGAAATCTGATTTCCTGTATTTTTTTTACCCATTTCATCATTATGACTGACTCTTCACATGTGCTGACATTTACTTTCACTCTCTACCCAAAACCCTATTGCTAAAGATCTTTTGGTCCAAATGCTATACACACTCTTCATTCTAAATCTACCGAATATCTTCCTAATCCACCAACTATCCCTTTTGGACTGGATTTTCTCTTCGACATTCAATCATCCAAAAGACAAGGTCCTATGCCATTGTATATCAATTAATCTGAGACACTTGTGCAGAACATAATTCAAAGCCAAGAATCCCAATAGTGGGGCCAATTCCCTTCTGTGCTTCAAAAATTACCTAGATTTCTTTTTTCATACTTATATTTCACCTATATATTCTTGAAAATATAGCAAAATTCCAATACCATTATTCATCCAAGAGAATGATTCCTAACCCAAATGGAAGCTGTTATTAACCTTAACCATACAATGTTTCCTCAATCTAACTTTACAGAAGAGGAGGGACAGAATTAGTCTTCCAATACAGGAGTGTAGGGGATCTTCCACCTGCTGAGAACCTCAAAGTTTCATGCAGAAATGATCCCTGGAGAAGATGTAGGCAGCTATGAAGGACCTGAGAGAGCAAAAGTCATCTTCCATGGCAAACAACCCAGTCAGGATGAAGGGATGTGTCAGAATAAGCCTCACTCTTCTTAATGTAGAGAAGATGGACCAAACCAGTCCAGTGTAGACAGCTGTTCCTGGCTGCCTATGGTTGATATACAATCCTCAGTTGTGAACGTATCACAGGAAATAGGGGCAGCCTCCATCTCATGGGAACCTTGGAAGCAAATTTTAGGACAAAGTGGTTTCCAAAGCAGTGACCTCATTCAGTTAACAAAGGAGGTGACCTTCCTCACTTCTTTGGTGATAGAACTCTCTGAACTTGGGATCCAGGAAGCCAGGCTACCAGAGGCAGTCCCAGTACCATTCCCAGTGGGCTCACTTATTTGGATTTACCAAGAACAGAGTCAGTCTTTCTTGGTACATACTGATGTGAGAATGGCCAAATTTCAGGAGAGCTCAGAAGAGGGGCCTTTCCTGAGAAAGCAGGAAGTTGCTCACAGCTGGCTCCTAACCACTTCACAGATTTGGCCAAAAAGACCAGATCTGAGACAGGACAGAACATTTCAGGGAACATAATAAGGCTCACAAGTCAGAGGACACTCCGGATAGTCACAGACCTCTTTGGGGGAAGGAGGTGCCTTTGTGGGTGTGGGTGTGAGTTTGTGGTTTTGTCTCATTTTCTGAGAATAGGTAAAAAAGGCGGTTTGTTTGGTTTGGAGTGGACTGTTCCTAGTAAGTCGTTTCACAAAGTGAGTGTTTCTATGTCTGTGTATCCCACTGTGTCTGTGGTTGTAGACATTTGAAAAGAGAATTCATCAATGGATGTGTCCTGTTTAGTAGAAACCTACCCAGCATTCATTCTGCCCAATTGATGAATGGACTGTGGCTTCCCTTATGGATGGGCAACACCTACTAATTTCCTAAGTTCCTGTTTTCTTCCTGATTCTGGCCACTCTCCAGAATAGGCTCATGGTTTTGTGTCCAAGATATGTACCACCTCCAAGCTCTGTGACAAGGCCATGTAATGGATAGCTAAAGGGAATGGCTAGCATCTCAAAAAACTCAGATATCAGTGTGACCAGGAAAGCCTCAGTGGAGAAACTCTGCTTTGGGTTTTTTGCTAACCAATTCTTCTCTTCCCCTGAATGTGAGGAAGGTCATGGCCTCAAGACACCGCTTTGTGAAGCCTGAAGAAAACAGTTTTAAAATGGAAATAAATGGGCATCACCTGTGGCTCTTTGTTAATTTCTTTGGAAATGGATGTGTCGGAATCAGTCTCTTGGCCCTGTGTGAGGCTGTGGCTTAGGTTCTCAGCACCTGATGCATCTAAAGAATGATCCCATGTGTGCATCCAAAACCAAAATGGGAAAGAGATCAGTAATTGTTGATGAAGTCTCTCGCCTTCCTCTCTTAGGTTCCTGACCACCATCAAGTGAGAATAGAGATCCTTTGAATCAAATGAGTTCTTCTAAGCCCTGCAAAGGCTATCCCATACATGCTTGTGTTTTCTCATGACTCCAAATCACATAAAGAATCTATACCTGACAGTCAGTAGGCCTCAAATTGGAGAAGCAGAGCAGTATTAAAGGAAGGCATTTTTGATCCCTTGTGGTTCACAGGAAGGGTGTACAGGCCACCCTGCCTTTAGGAAAATGACAGGCAAGCGAGGTTATTTGGACTCTGTGTTGGGCTGCGCCCCTCATGGAAACATCCAGCCAGAGGTTATGAGGAGTGTCTATATGGAAGAAGATGAGGGCCATGTGGGAGTGTTTTGGTTTTAATTGTGGTTATTTGTGTGGAAGTTGGAAGCGATGACTGGGGCCACCTGGGCTTGAACTCTGGTGTGATACCCTATAGAGACTGAGTCCTGGAACTGACCTCAGAGAAGTATTGCCATGAATTGTTTTGGGATATTAGGAGGCCACACATGAGAGTCACCATTGGAAACTGAGATCTATTCCCAGTGTGGCTTTCCACAGAGCACTGGGAATCTCAGCCAAGGTATCACATAATTTTATTCTGAAACACTTGGCAGCAATAGTTGAGAGTCAAAACACAAATGCACTTCACATTGTAGACCTCAATGGGCCTGGCTTCATGTGGCCTTTTGGCCACTCTTTGGGAAATCTTGGCAGTGAGAGTTCTCCAGATCTTTCTTTGAAATGAGCTTCTTCACCATTTAATGGTTACCGAATTAAATGAAACACTCAGTGCCTCCAACTTCAACCTTGAAAGATGGGCTCGATAAATACCATGAAATTTTTGAAATTCCCATATCCAGGAGGCACTGGAGAACCATTGGATATCCTGTTGGTGATCATGAGTGTACCAGACAGTGCCTTGATTGGCTGGGTTTCACGAAAATGGTGTAGAACAGAGATTCCAGTAAGTTGGAGCCTGCTGAATAGTGGGCCTAGAGCAAAGGTGGGCATGTGTGAGATAAAACATCTGTGGTGCTTCCATGTGGATTTCCCAATGGCTTCCAAATGGCTTGTGACTGACATGGTGCAGCCAGCAGACCCTTATATGTAAATGATTCTTGTTATATGGGTAAGTTTCAGGGCAATGTTCAGAATCAGGTTCCTATGGTCAAGGGGTCAAGCTATGTTGGACAGAAGCCTGGTTTGTGCATTCTCCTGCAGACCCTGTCCCACCTCACGTGACAGAACTCCCTCCAGCACTGTGTCCCAGGTGAACTCCTTGTATTTCATGAAGGAAATACTGAACTCCCAGTGTAGCAGCAAAAAATATCACAAAAATTGGAGGATGATCAAATGGCTTCACAGTCCACATGAGGAGACACTTAGCCCCAAGTGGCCACAGTTGACCCCGAAAGAGAGAATTCAGCAATGCTGCCTCATGATCATTGGTAAATAAGAAAGCATCTCCTCCAGGTCACATAGATGCAGACCCAGCTTTTATGGTCTCACTACAAAAAAAGCTAAAGCTCCTGACAACAACATATATTTCAAGAGCCCAACATCAGAGCCAGTTTTTCAAGAAGCCTTTAGGCTAGCAGAGCTCCATGTTTTTGGAGTGTTCACATTGTCCCTTACTATTGGAATCTCGCCTTCTACCTGCAAGTTTGTGAACTCCTGAGCATATTAAATTCCAGATATGTATTCACAGATTTTCTTACTCATCTCCTCTACATGTGTTACTTGGGACGAAGTTAAGGTCAAGGCATTGTTGTGGATGAGAGTCGGAAGATTTTTGTGTAGCACATATTTGCATACACATTGGATTCATTTTCCAATTTTCCTTTCGAAATACTGAATCCCTGAAACTAACCCATACCCTACAAGACTCTGACAACTAATCCTAACGTAATGGAGAAAAATAACCCAAATAGAACAGAAATACAAACATATCAGAGGAGGCATGGTTTACCATTGAATTAACTTTTCCATTATATAGGGAAGGAGTTTTAAATCTAGTCAATTTTTTGTTGAAAGAGTTGTCCATGTATTTTTAAACTTATCAAATATGTGAATTCCTGTCTCCCCCATTTCTTTGTATCCTATTCAGGACATGTATTTTTATATGCACATATAGAATTGTACCTTGTATCACACATATATTCTTGTGAGGTGGCTGACTTGGCAGATACAAATTGTGAGAAAAGTTCACTCCTCCTAAACGCTGTTGGAACTGAAAATTCAACCTATGGGTGAGCTTCCTAGTTGAACAACATTATACATAAATCCATGTTCAGTAAAATGAATATTTTTGGATACGTGGATGATATATATTTCATGATGAATTTCGATTGGCATATATATTGCTAGTTTTTAATGTCTGTGTGTGTTTGTATATATATATATATATATATATATATATATATATATATATATATATATATATATACTGTCAAGATTTTTCAAAATATGAAATATATGTGTATTTTGGCCACTCTTTGGGAAGCCTTACCTGTGAGAGTTCTCGAGAGCTTTCATTGAAATGATTTTCCTCAACATTTAATGGTTCCTGAATGAATTGAAACCCACAGTGCCTCCAACTTCATCCTTGAAAAATGGCTCTATAAATACCATAAAATTCCCCTGACCAGGTGGCACTGGAGAACCTTTGGATGTCTTGTTGCTGATCATGAGTGTACCAGACAGTGCCTTGACTGACTCGATTTCATGAAAATTGTGCAGAACAGAGATGCCAGTAAGTTGGAGAGTGCTGAGAAGTGGGCCCAGGGCTGTGGTGTGCAGGTGTATGATAAAACATCTGTGGTGGGGCCATTTGGGTCTGCCATTGACTTCCAAATGGCTTGTGGCTTACATGGTACAGCTAGCCGACCCTTATCTGTAAAGGCATCTTGTTATATGTAAAGGTTTCAGGACAATGTTCAGAATCAGTTTGCTATGGATAATGTTTCAAGTTATGTGGGATAGAAGTCTGGTTGGTGAATTCTCCTGTAGACCCTGACCCTCCACACGTGACAGAACTCGCTCCAGCACTGTGTCCCAGTTGAACTCCTTGTATTTCATGAAGGAAAAACCAAAAGCCCAGTGCAGCAGCAAGAAACACCACGAAAATTGTAGGATGGCCAATTGGCTTCACAGTCAAGACGGGGAGACACTTACCCCTCCGTGGCCACAGTTTACCTTCAAAGGAAGAATTGAGCACTGCTGCCTCATGTTCTTTTGGAAAATAAGAAACCATGTCCTCCAGGTCAGATAAATGAAGACCCATCTTTGATGGTATCACTACAAAGGAAGCTAAAGCTCCTGACAACAACATATATTTCAAGTGCCCAACCTCAGAGGCAGTTTCTCAAGAAGTCTTTAGGCCAGCAGAGTTCCATGAATTTGGACTGTTTATCCTGTCCCTTAAGTTTGAAAACTCCTCTAAAATGCCCAAGCTTGTGAACTCCTGAGCATTTTCCGTTCCAGATATGTATTCACAGATTTTCTAACTCTTGTCCTCTAATTGTGTCTTACTTGGGTGAAGGTAATGTCAAGGCATTGCTCTGAATGAGAGTGGAAAGTTTTTTTGTAGCGCATATTTGCATACACAATGGATTCATTTTCCTTTATTTCCATTTGAATTACTGAATCCATGACACTAACGCATACCCTACTAGACTCTGACTACTAATGCTAATATGATGGAGAAAAATAACCCAAACAGAATAGAAATACAAGCAGTTCAGAAGAGGCATGGTGTATAGTTGGACTTGCCTTTTGCATGATAAAGGGTAGTTGTTAAAAATCTGGTTAATTTTTAATTGATATAGTTCTCCATGTGTTTTGAAAGGTATCAAATATGTGAATTCCTGTCTCCCTTTCTCTGTTGCCTATTCAGCACATGTATTTTTATATGCACAAATAGAATCCTACCTGGTACCACACGTACATTATTGTGAGGTGGCCTACTTGGCAGATACAAATTGTGAGAAGAGATCACTCCTCCTAAACGCTGTAGGAACTGAAAATTCAACCTATGCGTGAGCTTCCTAGTTGAACAACATTACACATAAATCCATGTTAAGTAAAATAAATATTTTTGGATCTGTGTATGATATGTATTTCATGATGAATTTTGATTGGCATATATATTGCTACTTTTTAATATCTCTGTATGTGTTTTGTGAAAAATCTGCACTCTATAGATTATTCAAAATATGAAATATATGTGTCTTATTATACACTCCTTAAATTCATTCATGTTCATGTATGAGACCACGGCTCATGCAACAGCAAAAGACATTTATTGAGGATCCAATCCAGTATGCTAGGGCTCCGTGGTCACTCAAGAAGGGAGAGCAGCCCAGATCTCCGAGCTGAGGTTGAGCAGTGCTTAAGTACACTTTTTGGGGAGGGCGAGACTTTACATATATCACAGTATCTTTTAAAAAATCATCATACACTGCGGGAAAATCAAACAACAAATCCTAAACATGATTAGTTCATTCATTGGTGGGAACATGTCAGGCAGGAGGGATAGGTCAGTTCTACAGTGGGGTACAGATTCAAATTGATTAGATTAGGCCCTGCGATGCATATGTGCCAAGCCACACAGGGTCCTAGGTTATTAAACAACCAGGCGATCAGGGGGAATATTTACTGGGCAGTCCAGAAATTGTCCTACAAGTAACAGGAATTTCAGATTTTTCATGTAGCATAGGAACTTAACAATACCTGGTCCTTTACATTTTAAATCAGGCCTTGAATCTTAGAAACTTTACAAACCCGGTCTTTTACACTTTAACTTTTACACTTTAATTTCAATTTCTTTTACCCTTAAAGATCACTCCTGGTTCACAAGATGGGTGTCCAAGCCACCCTGACTTTAGGCAAATGAGGGGCAAGGGAGCTTATTTTGGACACTGTCTTGGGCTGTGCCCCTCATGGAAACCTCCAGCCATATGTTATGATGAGTGTCTTTATGGAAGAATATGAGGGTCATGTAGGAGTGTTTTGGTTTTAATTGTGGTCATTTGTGTGGCGGTTGGAAGAGATGACTTGGTCCACCAGGGCTTGAACTCTGCTCTGATACTCCTTAGAGACTGAGTTCTGGAACTGACTTGAGAGAAGTATTGCCATGAATTGTTTTGGGATTATATTAGGCCACACATGAGATTAGCCCTTGGAAACTGAGATCTAGGCCCAGGGTGGCTTTCCACCGAGCACTGGGAATCTCAGCCAGGGTAACACATGATTTTTTTATTGAAAGACTTGGAAGTCATAGTTGAGACTCAAAACACACATGTACCTCATATTGTAGACCTCAATGAGCCTGGCTTCATGTGAACTTTTGGGCACTCATTGGGAAGCCTTGCCTGTGAGAGTTCTTCAGAGCTTTCATTGAAATGAGCTTACTCACCATTTAATGGTTCCTGAATGAATTGAAACCCACAGTGCCTCCAACATCATCCTTGAAAAATGGCTATACAAATACCATGAAATTTTTGAAATTTCCATGACCAGGTGGCACTGGAGAAACTTTGGATGTCCTGTTGCTGATCATGTGTGTACCAGACAGTTCCTTGATTGACTGGTTGTCATGAAAATGGTACAGAACCGAGATGTCAGTAAGTTGGAGCCTGCTGAGTATTGGGGCTAGAGCAGTGGACTATACATTTGTGAATAAATATCTGTGATGGGACCACGTGGATCTCCCTTTGGCTTCCAAAATACTTGTGACTGATATGGTGCAGGCAGCAGACCCTTATATGTAAAGGCATCTTGTTTTATTGAGAGGTTTCAGGGCAATGTTCAGAATCTGGTTGTTATAGTCAAGGGGAAAGCTATGTGGGATAGACCCATGTTTCGAACATTCTCCTGAAGCACGTGTCAGAGCTCCCTCCAGAATTGTGTCCCAGTTGAACTCCTTGTATTTCATTAAGCCAATTCCAAACTCCCAGTGCAGCAGTAAGAAACACCACAAAAATGGAGGATGACCAAATGGCTTCACAGACCACACGGGGAGACACTTAACTCCCAGTGGCCACAGTTTACCAAGAAAGAATTCAGAACTGCTGCCTCATGTTCATTAGAAAATAAGGAACCATTTCCTCCAGGTCACATAGATGCAGACCCACATTTGATGGTGTCACAATGAGGAAGCTAAATCTCCTGACAACTTCATATATTTCATGTTCCCAACCTGAGAGGCATTTTCTCAAGAAGCCTTAAGGCCAGCAGAGCTCCAAGTTTGTGGAGTGTTTAACCTCTCCCTTACTTTTGGAAACTGCTCTACCACATCCAATGTTGTGAACTCCTGAACATTTTCAGTTCCACATATGTAATCACAGGTTTTCGAACTCCTCTCCACTAATTGTGTCTTACTTGGAGTGAAGTTAATGTAAAAGAATTGTTCTGGATGAGAGTGGCAAGATTTTTGTGTAGCACATATTTGCATACACATTAGATTTATTTTCCTATTTTCATTTGAAATACTGATCCCCGACACTAACACATACCCTAATAGACTCTGACTACTAATGCTAATATGATGGATAAAAAGAAAACTAACAGAATAGAAATACAGGCCTTTAATAGGAGGCATGGTATATACTTGGAATTTCCTTCTGCTTTATCAAGGGTATGTGTTATAAGTCTTGTCAAATTTTCATTGTAATATTTCTCCATGAGTTATATATATATATATATATATATATATATATATATATATATATATATATATATATATCTAGATTTTTCAAAATATGAAAAACATGTGTCTATTAAACACTATCTAAATTCATTCATATTCATGTATGTGGATATAAAATCAACTTTTCATAAGATTATTCTCAGAAACATTCAACCACCTGAAATACATATTTGTTTCCTCGTCCTGAGAACTAACTTCAGTGAATCGTGCTTACAAACCCTAATATTTTTACAGTAACTGACACAGTTTATCATCAAAGCAAGTAGATTCCTATAGGACATGATGTGTATATTGATGTTCATTTTTATTCAACAATGGGACATTAAAATTTCTTCATTTTATGCACATCGTAGGATATATATTTCCTCCACAGGTTAGCAAATATATAGGCATTTGTTTCACTTTCAATCACTTCCTGCTTCAGAACACATGTATTCCTCCATGTTTCTTGACTGGTCTGTTCATGAGACTTCTATCCAAACACATTATTTTCGATTTCCTTTATCACTTTAGAAGCAAAACGGACACACACTTCATGATAAACCATCACTGTAATATCACCATTAGATGTATTACTGGTTGGAATGAATGATTATATATCAATAAAAGATTTTTTATATATTTTCTGATATCAATTCAATACATTGTTTAAAGTGTAACAAGTTATATTATTTATTCACAGTATGGTCTATTCATGCATTATCTCTATATTCATAGACACAGGGTACACCTGGTTGTACCCCCAATACTAATCTATACATATTTGAAATATTGCTCCCAGAAATGGTGGAGGAAATACTCATGTCACCTGATCTACATATGCATGTTATCACTGTAATATTCTGGACACAAAATGCAAAAGCCACACGTATGATTGTACCAAAGCCTAAAGGTAAACTGAACATGGATTACTAAAAACATCCCTGACCAGGTTGCCTAATGCTCTCAAATGTCAATACTATTGCTGGCTACATATTTGTTTCTTCCTAAGATTATATATTCAACCTCAAAACTGTTGAAAATGTTTAATTTTTTCACTCACTTGATACTTTTGCCTGATTTCCTAATGTCTCTATTGATATCTACTTTCCTACATATTTTCTGCAGTTCAACATTGTGACTGACACTTCACATGTGCTGACATTGACATTCACTCTGTAACGGAAACACTATTGCTAAAGATCTTTGGTCCAAATCCTATACTCGCTCTTCTTCCGAAACATACTGACTATCTTTCTGATCCTATCGACTATCCCTTTTTGAGTAGATGTTCTCTACTACATTCAATCATCCAAGGTACAAGATCCTATGCCATTGTATATCGATTTTTCTGAAACATGTATCTAGAACGTAATTCAAAGCTACGTATCGCAATCAGTTGCCCAATGCATTTCTGAGCTTCAAATCTTACCTAGATTTCTGTTTTCATACTTATATTTTATCTCTATATTCCTATAAATATTGCAGGTTCCCAATACCATTATTCATCCCGCATAATGATTCCTTACCCAAATCGAACTTGTTATTAACCCTAACCATACACTGTTGCTTCAATCTAAAATTACAAAAGAGCAGGGACAGAGTTCGCCTTACAATACAGGAATGTAGGGTATCTGCCAACTGCTGAGAACCTCAAAGTTCGATGCAGAAATAATCCCTGGAGAAGATGTCAGCAGCTATGAAGGACCTGTGAGAGCAAAAGCCATCTTCAATGGCAAACAATCTAGACAGGAAAAAGGGATTTGTATGCATCAGCCTCTCTCTTTTTAATGTAGAGAAGATTGACCTAACCAGACCTGCATGGAGAGCTGTTCCCAGGTGCCTATTTTGATATACAATTGAAACTAGTCAAATTTTCAAAGGAAGTAGGGGCAGCCTCTATCTAATGGAACCCTTGGAAGCAACGGTTAGGGCAAAGTTGTTGCCAAGGCAGTGACCTCTTTCAGTTCCTGAAGGAAGTGACCTACCTAACTTCCTTGGTGATGGAACATTCGGAAATTTTGATGCAAGAAGCCAGGCACCGAGAGCCAGTCCCAGTCCCTGTCCCAGTGGGCTCACTTGTTTGGATTTACCAAGTACAGATCAGACCTTCTTGGTACCTACTGATGTGAGGATGGCCAAATGTCAGTAGAGCTCTGAAGAGAAGCTTTTCCTGAGATAGCAGGTAGTGGCTAACGGTTGGCTCCTCAAAGCATCACAGAGTTGGCCAAGGAGACAAGATCTGAGAGAGGAGAGGCCATTTTGTGGGGAACATAGTATGGCCCACCAGTCAGAAGACATTCCGGATAGTTACAGACCTACTTTTGGGAAGGAGGTGCCTTTGTGTGTGGGTGTGAGTTTGCGGTTTTGTCTCATGTTCTGAGAATAGGTAGGAAAGGTGGTTGGTTTGGTTTGGAGTCGACTGTTTCTAGTAAGTCTTTTGACAAGGCGACTTTCTATGTCTGTGTATCCACTGTGTCCGTGGTTTTAGACATTAGAAAAGAGAATGCATCAATGGAGGTGTCCTGTCTAGTAGAAAGCTTCCCAGAATTCATCCTGCTCAATTGATGAATGGACTGTGGTTTGCCTTATGGATCTTAAACACCTACTAACATCCTAAGTTCCTGTTTTCTTCCTGAATTCTGGCCACTCTCCAGAATAGGCTCATGATTTATTGTGCAAGATATGTACCACCTCCAAGCTCTGTGACATGTCCATGTTCTTGATAGCTGAAGGGAATGGGAACATCTTGGAAAACTCAGACATCAGTGTGAGCAGTAAAGTCTCAGTCGAGAAACCCTGCTTTGGTCCATTTGCTTAACTATGGTTCTATTGCCTTGAATGTCAGGAAGGTCTTTGCCTCAGGCCACCCTTTTGTGAAGCCTTAAGAAACAGTTTTCAAATGAAAATGAATGGGCATCTCCTGTGCCTCTTTGCTTAATTGCTTTGAAAAGGATGGTGTCTTAATCAGACACTAGGCCCTGTTTGAGGCTGTGGCTAAGATTCTCAGCTCCTGATAGATGTAAAGAAGATCCCATGTGTGCATCCAAAACCAAAATGGCAAAAAGATCAGTCATTGTAGATGAAGTCTCTTGCCTTCCTCTGATAGGTTCCGGAAATCCATCAAGTGAGAATAGGATTCCTATGGGTCAAATGAGTTATTCAAATCCTGCAGAAGTACTTGGGTTCTCTCATGATGCCAAATCACATAATGAATCTATACCTGACTGTCAGTAGGCCTCAAATTGGAGAAGCAGAGCAGCATTAACAGCAGGCCTATTTGATCACTCCTGGTTCAAAGGAAGGGTGTCCAGGCCACACTGAATTTAGACACATGGGGGGCAAGGGTGCATATTTTGGACATTGTCTTTGGCAGCGCCCCTCATGGAAACCTCCAGCTAAAGTTTATGATGAGTGTCTATACGGCTGAAGATGAGGGCCATGTGGGAATGTTTTGGTTTTAATTGTGGTCATTTGTGTGGCGGTTGGAAGAGTTGACAGGTTCCACATTATCTTGAACTCAGGTGTGATTCCTCTTAGAGACTGAGTTCTGGAACTGACCTCAGAGAAGTATTGCCATTAATTGTTTTGGCATTGTAGGAGGCCACACATGAGAGTTGCCTTTGAAACCTGAGATCTAGGCCCAGGATGGCTTTCCTCAGAGAACTGAAAATCTCAGCAAGGATATCGCATAATTTTATTCTGAAAAACTTGGCAGCCATAGTTAAGAGTCAAAAGACACATGGACCTCCCGTTGTAGACCTCCATAGGCCTTGCTTCATGTGACCTTTTGGCCAGTGTTTGGGAAGCCTTGCCTGTTAGAGTTCCTCAGAGCTTTCATTGAAATGAGCTTCCTCCCCATGTAATGGTTCCTTGAAGAATGGAAACCCCAAAGTGCCTCCAACTTCATTCTTGAAAAATGGATAGATAAATACCATGATATTTTTGAAATTCCCAATGACCAAGTGGCACTGGAGAACCATTGGATGTTCTGTTGCAGACAGTGGCTTGATTGTTGTGTTACAGACAGTGCCTTGATTGACTGGGTTTCATGAAAATGGTGCAGAACAGAGATGCCAGTAAGTTGGAGCCTGCTGAGTAGTGGGCCTAGAGCAGTGGTGGGCAGGTGTGTGATAATACAACTGTGGTGTCGCCATGTGGATCTGCCATTGGCTTCCAAATAGCTTGTGACTGACTTGGTACAGCCAGCAGACCATTATATGAAAAGGCATCTTGTTATATGGAGAGGTTTCAGCTCAATGTTCGCAATCAAGTTGCTATGGTCAAGGGGGCAAGTTATGTGGGATAGAACCCTGGTTGGTGAATTCTCCTGCACACCCTGACCCAACACACGTGACACAACTCCCTCCAGCCCTATATCCTAGTTGAACTCCTTGTATTTCATGAAGCAAATACCAACCTCCCATTGCAGCATCAAGAAACACCACAACCTCGCCAGCACTTGTTGTTGTTTGATTTCATAATGGCTGCCAGTCTTACTGGAGTGAGAAAAGGGTTCTCTTGTACATTGCTGGTGGGGCTGCAAATTGGTGCGGCCAATTTGGAAAGCAGTATGGAGATTCCTGGGAAAGCTGGGAATGGAACCACCATTTGACCCAGCTATTGCCCTTCTCGGACTATTCCCTGAAGACCTTAAAAGAGCGTATTACAGGGATACTGCCACATCGATGTTCATAGCAGCACAATTTACAATAGCTAGATTGTGGAACCAACCCAGATGCCCTTCAATGGATGAATGGATTAAAAAAATGTGGCATCTATACACCATGGAGTATTACGCAGCACTAAAAAATGACAAAATCTTGGAATTTGCAGGGAAATGGATGGCACTAGAGCAGATTATGCTTAGTGAAGCTAGCCAATCCCTAAAAAACAAATACCAAATGTCATCTTTGATATAATGAGAGCAACTAAGAATAAAGCAGTCAGGAAGAGCAGGAAGACAAGATTAACATTAAACAGAGACATGAGGTGGGAGGGAAAGGGAGAGAAAAGGGGAATTGCATGGAAACGGAGGGAGACCCTCATTGTTATACTAAATTACATATAAGAGGTTGTAAGTGGAATGGGAAAATAAACAAGGTGAGAAATGAATTACAGTAGAAGGGGTAGAGAGAGAAGATGGGAGGGGAGGGGAGGGGGGATAGTAGAGGATAGGAAAGGTAGCAGAATACAACAGTTACTATTATGGTATTATGTAAAAATGTGGATGTGTAACCCATGTGATTCTGCAATCTGTACTTGGGGCAAAAAAGGGAGTTCATAACTCACTTGAAGCTAATGTATGCTAATGTATGAAATATGATATGTCAAGAGCTTTGTAGGGTTTTGAACAACCAATAAAAAAATAAAATTAAAAAAAAAGAAAGAAACACCACAAAAAGGGCAGGATGACCAAATGGCTTCACAGTCCACTCAGGGAGACAATAAGCTTCCAGTGGCCACAGTTTACCAACAAAGAGAGAAATCAACACTGGTACCACATGTTCAATGGAAAATAAGAAACGATGTCCTCCAGGTCACATAGATGCAGATCCAGGTTTGATGGTCTCACCAGAAATGAAGCTAAAGCTCCAGACAACAAGATATATTTCAAGTGTCCAAACTCAGAGGCAGTTTTACAAGAAGGCTATTGGCCAGCAGAGTTCCATGTTTGTGGAGTGTTTACACAGTCACTTACTTTTGGAAACTCCTCTACCACCTCCAAGGTTGTGAACTCCTGTGCATTTTCCATTCCAGATATGTATTCACAGATTTTCTAACTCTTCTCTTCGAATTGCATCTTACATGGGGTGAAGGTAATGTCAAAGGATTTATCTGGATGAGAGTGGGAAGACTTTTGTGTAGGACATATTTGCATACATATTGGATTCATTTTCCAATTTTCCATTTCAAATACTTTATCTCTGACACTAAACCACACCCTACTAGTCTCTGACTACTAATCCTAATATGAGGCAGAAAAATAACCCAAACATAATAGAAATACAAGCAGTTCAGAGGAGGCATGGTGTATAGTTGGACTTGCCTTTTGCATTTTAAAGGTTAGGGGTTATAAATCTAGACAATTTTTTGTTGCAATAGTTGTCCATGTGGTTTTAAAGATAACAAATATGTGAATTCTTGTCTCTCTTTCTCTGTAGCCTACTCAGCAAATATATTTTTATATACACATAGAGAATCTTACCTGGTACTACACGTACATTCTTGTGAGGTGGCTAACTTGGCAGATACAAATTGAGAGAAAAGATCACTCCTTCTAAATGTCGTTGGAACTGAAAATTCAACCTATGGGTGAGCTTCCTAGTTGAACAAAATTATACACAAATCCATGTTCAGTACAATGAATATTTTTGGATCTGTGGATGATATATATTTCATGGTGAATTTTGATTGGCATATATTGCTATTTTTAATGTCTCTGGGTGTGTATGTGTGTGTGTCTGTGTGTGTATATATATATATATATATATATATATATATATATATATATATATATATACACTCTCTCCTTCTATTTTTCAAAATATGAAATATATGTGTCTTATATACACTCCCTAATTTTATTCATGTTCATGAATGTGGATTTATAATCAACTTTTCACAAGATTATTCTCAAAAAATTTCATCCACCTGAAATACATATTTGCTTCCTAGTACTGAAAACTAACTTCAGTGAATGGTGCATACAAATCCTAATATTTCTATAGTAACTGACACAGTTTATCATCAATGCAAATAGATGCCTATGGGACATGATGTGTTTATCGATGTTCATTTTTATTCAACAATGGGACATTACAATTTCTTCAGTTTATGCACATCATAGGATATATATTTCCTCCACAGGTTAGCAAATTTATAGGCATTTGTTTCACTTTCAATCACTTCCTGCTTTAGAACACATGGATTCCTCAATGTTTCTTGACTGAACTTTTCATGAGATTTCTTTCCAAACACATTATTTTCGAATTCCTTTATCACTTTTGAAGCAAAACGGACACACACTGCATGATAAATCATAACTATAATATGACTATTAGATGTATAACTGGTTGGAATGAATGATTTTATATTAATATAAGATTTCTTATATATTTTCAGATATCAATTCAATACATTTTGTAAAGTGGAACCAGTTATATTATCTATTCACAGTATGGTCTATTCATGCATTATCTCTATATTCATAGACAAAGGTTACACCTCTTTGTACCCCCAATACTAATTTATACATCTTCAAAATATTGCTCCCAGAAATGGTGGAAGAAATACTCATGTCACCTGATCTACATATGCATGTTATCACAGTAGTATTCTGGACACAAAATGCAAAAGTCACACGTATGACTGTAACAAAGCCTAAACGGAAACTGAACATGGATTACTAAAAACATCCATGTCCAGGTTGCCTAATGCTCTCAAATGATCATCCTGTTGGTGACTACATATTTGTTTCTTCCTAAGATTATATATTCAACCTCAATACCATTGAAAATGTCTAATTTTTTCACTCACTTTGTACTTTGCCTGATTTCCTAATGTCTCTATTGATATCTACTTTCCTACATATTTTCTCCAGTTCAACATTGTGACCGACCCTTCACATGTGCTGACATTGACATTCACTCTCTAACCGAAACCCTATTGCTTATGAACTTTGGTCCAAATCCTATACTCACTCTTCTTCCGAAACATACTGACTATGTTCCTGATCCTATCGACTATCCCTTTTTGAGTAGATGTTCTCTACTACATTCAATCATCCAAGGTACAAGATCCTATGCCATTGTATAAAGATTTTTCTGAAACATGTATCTAGAACGTAATTCAAAGCTACGTATCGCAATCAGTTGCCCAATGCATTTCTGAGCTTCAAATCTTACCTAGATTTCTGTTTTCATACTTATATTTCATCTCTATATTCCTATAAATATTGCAGGTTCCCAATACCATTATTCATCCCGCATAATGATTCCTTGCCCAAATCGAACCTGTTATTAACCCTAACCATACACTGTTGCTTCAATCTAAAATTACAAAAGAGCAGGGACAGAGTTCGCCTTACAATACAGGAATGTAGGGTATCTTCCAACTGCTGAGAACCTCAAAGTTCGATGCAGAAATGATCCCTGGAGAAGATGTAGGCAGCTATGAAGGATCTGAGAGAGCAAAATCCATCTTCATGGAAAACAACCTGAACAGGACGAAGGGATGTGTATGCATCAGCCTTTCTCTTCTTAATGTAGAGAAGATGGACCTAAGCAGGCCTGCGTGGAGAGCTATTCCCAGGTGCCTATTTTGATATACCATTGTAACAAGTCAAATTGTCACACAAAGTAGGAGCAGCCTCCATCTCATGGAACCCTTGGAAGCAACGGTTAGGACAATGTTGTTGCCAAGGCAGTGACCTCATTCAGTTCCTGAAGGAAGTGTCCTAGCTAACTTCCTTGGTGATGGAACTCTCTGAAATTGTGATGCAAGAAGCCAGGCACCAAGAGCCAGTCCCAGTCCCAGTCCCAGTGGGCTCACTTGTTTGTATTTACCAAGTACAGATTCAGACCTTCTTGGTACCTACTGATTTGAGGATGGCCAAATGCCAATTGAGCTCTGAAGAGAGGCCTTTCCTGAGATAGCAGGTAGTGGCTAACTGCAGGCTCCTCAAAGCATCACAGAGTTGGCCAAGGAGACAAAATCTGAGAGAGGAAAGGCCATTTCGAGAGGAACATAGTATGGCCCACCAGTCAGAGGACACTCCAGATAGTCACAGATCCACTTTTGGGAATGAGGTGACTTTATGTGTGTGGGTGTGAGTTTGTGGTTTTGTCTCATATTCTGCGAATAGGTAATAAAGGTGGTTCGTTTGCTTTGGAGTCTACTGTTGATAGTAACTCTTTTGACAAGGCGAGTGTTTCTATGTCTGTGTATCCACTGTGTCCGTGGTTTTAGACATTAGAAAAGAGAATGCATCAATGGAGGTGTCCTGTCTAGTAGAAAGCTTCCCAGCATTCATCGTTCATAAGTGATGAATAGACTGTGGCTTGTCTTATGGATAGGAAACAACTACTAACTTCCTAAGTTCCGGTTTTCTTCCTGAATTCTGGCCACTCTCCAGAATGAGCTCATGATTTATTGTCCAAGATATGTATAACCTCCATGCTCTGTGACATGGCCATGTTCTTGATAGCTGAAGGGAATGGGAACATCTCAGATATTAGTGTGACCAGTAAAGTCTCATTGGAGAAACCCTGCTTTGGGCCATTTGCTTACCTATGGTTCTGTTGCCTTGAATGTCAGGAAGGTCTTTGTTTCAGGCCACCCCTTTTTGAAGCCTGAAGAAACAGTTTTCAAATGGAAATGAATGGGCATCACCTGTGGCTCATTGCTTAATTTCTTTGGAAAGGGATGTGTCTTAATCAGACACTAGGCCTTGGTTGAGGCTGTGGCTAAGATTCTCAGCTCCTGATAAATCTAAAGAAGATCCCATGTGTGCATCCAAAACCAAAATGGCAAAAGGATCAGTCATTGTGGATGAAGTCTCTTGCCTTTCTCTGTTAGGTTCCTGACGTCCATCAAGTGAGAATAGGATTCCTATAGGTCAAATGAGTTATTCAAAGTCCTGCAGAAGTGCTTGGTTTCTCTCATGATGCCAAATCACATAAGCAATCTATACCTGACAGTCAGTAGGCCTCAAATTGGAGAAGCAGAGCAGTATTAACGGCACGCCTATTTGATCACTCTTGGTTCACAGAAAGGGTTTCCAGACCACCCTAAATTTAGACAAATGAGGGGCAATGGTGGATATTTTGGACACTGTCTTGGGCTGCATTCCTCATGGAAACCTCCAGCCAGAGTTTATGATGAGTGCCTATATGGATGAAGATGAGGGCCATGTGGGAATGTTTTGGTTTTAATTGTGGTCATTTGTGTGGCGTTTGGAAGAGATGACAGGGTCCACATGGGCTTGAACTCTGCTGTGATTCTCCTTGGAGACTGAGTTCTGGAACTGACCTCAGAGAAGTATTGCCATTAATTGTGTTGGCATTGTAGGAGGCCACACATGAGAGTTGCCCTTGAAACCTGAGATCTAGGCACAGGATGGCTTTCCACAGAGAGCTGAAAATCTCAGCAAGGATATCACATGATTTTATTCTGAAAAACTTGGCAGCCATAGTTAGAGTCAAAAGACACATGGACCTCACGTTGTAGACCTCAATGGGCCTGGCTTCATGTGACCTTTTGGCCAGTGTTTGGGAAGCCTTGCCTGTTAGAGTTCCTCAGAGCTTTCATTGAAATGAGCTTCCTCCCCATGTAATGGTTCCTGGATGAATGGAAACCCCAAAGTGCCTCCAACTTCATTCTTGAAAAATGGAAAGAAAAACAGCATGAAATTTTTGAAATTCCCAATGACCAGATGGCACTGGAGAACCATTGGATGTCCTGTTGCTGATCATGAGTGTAACAGACAGTGCCTTGATTGACTGGGTTTCATGAAAATGGTGTAGAACAGAGATGCCAGTAAGTTGGAGCCTGCTGAGTAGTGGGCCTAGAGCAGTGGTAGGCAGGTGTGTGATAATACATCTGTGATGTGGCCATGTGGATCTGCCATTGGCGTCCAAATGGCTTGTGACTGACTTGATGCAGCCAGGAGACCATTATATGAAAAGGCATCTTGTTATATGCAGAGTTTTCAGGGCAATGTTCAGAATTAGGTTGCTATGGTCAAGGCGGCAAGCAATGTGGAATAGAAGCCCAGTTGGTGCATTCTCCTGCAGAGCCTGACCCACCACACGTTACAAGACTCCCTCATGCACTGTGTCCCAGTTGAACTCCTTGTATGTCATGAATCAAATACCAAACTCCCAGTGCAGCAGCAAAAAAACACCACGAAAAGTGGAGGATGACCAAATGGCTTCAAAGTCCACACGGGGTGTCACTTTGCCCGAAGAGGCCACAGTTTACCTACAAAGAGACTTCAGCACTGCTGCCTCATGTTCATCGGAAAATAAGAAACCATGTCCTCCAGGTCACATAGATACTGACCCAGGTTTGATGGTCTCACTTCAAAGGAAGCTAAAGCTCCTGACAACAACATATATTTCAAATGCCCAAACTCAGAGGCAGTTTCTCAAGAAGTCTTTAGGCCAGCATAGCTCCATGATTGTGGAGTGTTTACACTGTCCCTTACTTTTGGAAACTCCTCTACCACCTCCAAGGTTGTGAACTCCTGAGCATTTTCCATTCCACATATGTATTCACAGATTTTCTAACTCTTCTTTTCTAATTGTGTTTTACCTGGGGCGAAGATAATTTCAAGGCATTTTTCTGGATGAGAGTGGGAATATTTTTTGTGGCACATATTTGCATACACATTGGATTTATTTTCCTATTTTCCATTTGAAATACTGAATCCGTGACACTAACCCATACCCTACTTGTCTCTGACTACTAATCCTAATAAGATGGAGAAAAATAACCCAAACAGAATATAAATACAAGCAGTTCAGGGGAGGCATGGTGTATAGTTGGACATGGCTTTTGCATGACAAAATGTAGGTGCTATAAATCTAGTCGATTTAAATTGAAATAGTTCTCCATGTATTTTTAAATTTAACAAATATGTGAATTCCTCTCTCCCATTTTATGTAACCTATTGAGCACATCTATTTTTATATGCACATATAGAATACTACCTGGTATCACACATACGTTCTTGTGAGGTGTCTGACTTGACAGATACAAATGATGAGAAGTGATCACTCCACCTAAACGCTATGGGATTTGAAAATTCATCCTATGTGTGAGCCTCCTAGTTGAACAATATTATACATAAATCCATGTTCAGTAAATTGAATATTTTTCTATCTGTGTAAGATATATATATCACGGTGAATTTTGATTGGCATATATATTGCTACTTTTTAATGTCTCTCTCTCTCTCTCTGTGTATATATACACACTCCAGATTTTTTTAAAATATAAAATATATATGCCTTATTATACACTCCCTAAATTTTTTCATATTCATGTATGTGGATTTATAGTCAACATTTCAAAAGGTTATTCTCTGAAATATTCATCCACCTGAAATACATATTTGCTTCCTAGTAATGAAAACTAACTTCAGTGAATGGTGCATACATATCCTAATATTTCTACAATAATTGACCCAGTTTCTCTTTAATACAAGTAGATTCATATGGGACATGATGTGTATTTTCATGTTCATTCTTATTCGCCACTGGTACATTACTATTTCTTCAGGTAATGCACATAATAGAGTATATATTTCATCCACAAGTTAGCAAAATTATGGGTATGTGTTTCACTTTCAATAATTTTCTGTTTCAGAACACATGTATTCCTCCATGTTTCTTGACTGGTCTTTTCATGAGACTTCTTACCAAACCCATTATTTTCGATTTCCATAATCCCTTTTGAAGCAAAACTCACACACCGTTCATGATAAACCATAACCCTAATATTACCATTAGATGTATAACTGGATGGAATGAATGATTGTATATCAATATAAGATCTCTTATATATTTTCAGATATCAAATCAATCCATTATTTAAAGTGGAACCAGTTATATTATTTATTCACAGTATAGTCTATTCATGCATTGTCTCTATATTCATAGACACAGGGTACACCTCATTGTAAACTCAATACTAATTTATACGTATTCAAATTATGGCTCCCAGAAATGGTGGAAGAAATATTCATGTCACCTGATCTACATATACAATTTAACCCAGTAATATTCTGGACACAAAAAGAAAAGGTCACACTTATGTTTCTACCAAAGCCTAAATGTAAAGTTAACATGGATTACTAAAAACATCCATGTCCAGGTTGCCTAATGCTCTCAAAAGTCAATCCTATTTGTGACAATATATTCGTTTCTTCCTAAGATAATATATCCAAAATCAACCCTGTTGAAAATGCCTAATTCTATCACACACTTTATACTTTGCCTGATTTCGTAATGTCTCTATTGATATCTTCTTTCCTACATATTTTCCCCAGTTCATCATTGTGATGGTTCATATGTGCTCACATTTACATTCACTCTCTAACCAAAACCCTATTGCTAAAAAACTTTTGTTCCAAATCCTATACTCACTCTCCTTCCTAAACATACCGACTATCTTCCTAATCCTACCGACTATCCCTTTTTGACTGGATGTTCTCTTCTACATTCAATCATCCAAGTAATGTTCAGGTGAGCGTCGGAGGAAGAGACCACCAAGAGACTGTCTCATGGAACAGCAAAGGGTTTATTGGGGGTCCAGCATGCTGGGGCTCAGAGCTCCCTTGAATCGAGCAGAGAGCCCTGAGGACATCTTAAGCAGAGCTTATGTGTTTTCCTTGTAGAGGGCAGGGAGGGAAGTTTATTGATGGGTCAGGGCGAGAGGGCAGTTTGCATGCAACCGGGAGAGGGAGTACATTATATATTTTGGAAGTTGGAGACAGCACATTCTGGGAACAAGATTAGCAAACAGTTCTCAAGATTTCAACAGTGTTTTGTTAAGCATACAGAAAAAGAGGAAGTGACAAGTACCATTTTATTAACCTTTCATTCCCCACGTCTTCTTCTGGCTACTTTTAATCATAAAAGTGATCATTGGAGTGGTGTCACATTCTATGTCTGCTAGTGGGGTATTACCATAAGTTTAACTTGTCTAATTTGAGGTTGGAGAAATGAAAATACATGGTTGAGCAAACAGGGTTTTATAGTTAGCAAGAATGTGAGTATTATTATTGGACTGGCCAAGGTTGATAAACGTATAGTTAACCAGGGGGACTGTGTGAACCAAGACTCAAACCACCCTTTTTGGGCCTCTCTCTTTCGTTGACACTCTTCAAGGCATCCTTTTATTTTACTCATAAATTTTTTACAACTCCAGTATTGTTGCCATAAAAATAACATTCTTCCCTCAATGCAGCACAAAGGCACCATTCTCTCATGAAGAGGAGGTCCAACCCTCGATTGTTGTATGAAACAACATCAGAGAGAGAGGTTAAAGATTCCCACAAAGCTGTGATGGAGGTTTCTAATATCTTTAAGTTTTGGTCTATTGCTGCTTCTAATTGGGTATTTTGCTTTGTACCATGGACCAAGGCAGTGGTTCCTGTGACCTCCCCTGCAGCAACTCGTATTCCTAATAGGATGGCTGAAGTGAGGGATATATGTTCCCTGTGGAACCGGGTTGTATGCCCCCCTGTTTGATCTTCAAATGAACCTGCATCATGATAGAGCACTCTGGGTAACCTCTGCTCCATTACACATTTAATCACCACTGTTGACCATTTAATGAAAACATAAAAATGTTTAAGTATATAGAATTATACTCTTGTAGGAACAGTCAAGACAAGGCACCTAAGATAGCACCAAAGCTAGGGAAACAGTCCTATTTGGTTGCAAACGGATTCAGAGGGCATTGCTTCTGTTGTGATCAATTAATCCCATGAACCCCAAGTTTAGGAAGTTTCAGAATTTTGTACCCAACATGTAAGGGAATGTGCTCAGAAGTTCACAGTCAGCAGAAATTCACAAAAAGCAGTTTTTTTATGTTTTTTTCCTCTGTTCTGAGCAAATTAACTTTTCAAGGACACCTGGGAGGGGGAGAGATATTTCATCCCTTTCTTTTTTCCGCTTGCCAGCTGTTACCATGGAGCCAGTTGGTAACTTCTTTATCATAGAAATGTAGCCATCTCTTTGAAGCCCCAGCTCAAAGTCAGAGGCCTTGTTCACATATTTTGTGAAAAACTAGTAAGGGGGTGTCTAGCTTACAAGTACTGATTGTTTTAGCCAGTGGCCAAGTAGAACAGGGCCACATGAAAACAGGAAGTTTGTCTACACTGAACTCTTTTATAGGGACTCTTTTGCTGAACGTCCTAAAGTCAGCCATGGTGAAGACATCTGGAGAAGATCAGTTAAGACTTTTCTGTGGGTGTGGAACAGAGGGGAAAGAGAGGGAAGGCGGGACTTAGAGCAGTTCCGAGGATCTGAGAATGAGTACGGAGAGATGTAAAAGAATAATGGGAAAGGGGTTTGGGATTTTCTAGCAACAAAAACTTGAGCAGTAGAACATGTAGAAAAGAGGGGAAGATGGGAGTGTGTATCCAAAAAGCCTGTGAGGGACTTTAAATTCTTAGTAACCTGTTTTCAGTGATGACAAAGCAACTTTAAAGACCATTTTTATTACATCTTGGATAGGGGTCTTCTCAGCTATTTTGAGCTTTAGGTTAGCTGGTAAAAGGACCTGGTGAAACCCCGTATGGGTGCTGACAGGAGAAGAGAGGAGTGAGTGGGTAGAGTGGTAACTAAGTACCTGCTACCTCAGCAAGGGGGCAATGGTCTGAGAACCGGCGGATGTTTGGGTTGTTGATCTAGTAACGGGATGGGAGAAATCAGGTTGTTGAGGTGGGAGTGACAGCAGAGAGACTAGAGCAGAAGGCTGAGGGTGAGGATCTATTGGAGAAGCATAGTTCAGGATGTGAGCGAAGGACGGAAAAGGCCTCCACATAGGGGAATCTCTTTTCACGCCTTTGAGCCCTTCCCAAAGTTAAAAAGGTTCCACAGAATTTGAGGATCTAGAGACCCCTCTGGGTGCCATCGATTTAGGTTATCTTATTGGTAATATGGCCAATGCTGTGTACTGAATTTGATTAGGAGTTTGGGTTCCATCGTGCAGCCCCTGTATGCTCACATCCCCTTGATTACAGAAGAAGTCGGCTTTTCCCACACACAGCCATGGCTGTTTGTGGCTTTGATAGTTCACCGGGCAAACATAGTATTCTAGGCTAGCCGACCTGCATCTGGCTCACGTGTCCCTACATCCATAATGTTTGTTTCCATTACATATGATACGGAAGGGATTTAATGGAATTTTAGTGGGATCCTCTTCTTCAGGGATATCTGAATAGGAAAGACATATAGCCAGCTGACAAATGTCTGGGTGGAGAGATGGCCACCAGGTCCCTAAGGGGGCTGTATGCAAGATTGATTAAACTTCTTGTCCAGTAGGATTTGTGATCAGCCATCGCTGCTGAAAGGGGTGATGAGGGTTAGAAATACTGGTGGTCAAGGGGAGAGTCTATAGCCTTATCCACACGGCGAATGTGCAATTTGAAAGGGTTACAAGTCTTTTCCAGTTTCCAGCCAATTCCAGTTTCCAGTCAATGTCTGGACAGGGCGCAGGCTTGAGATGAGAGGCATGCATCCAGGAAGTGATTCCATCTACCTTTACCACTGTAGGTGTTATAAGTAGCACCTGGAATGGTCCTTTCCAGCGGGGTTCCAGCGATGTCACCTGATGTCGTCTTACGAAGACAAAGTCTCTTACTTGATATCGATGTGGAGTCCCCTCGTCCCCAGTTTGGTAGGCAGTGGCCAGCTGTTTTCACAGGTGTCACTGAATTCTTTCAAGAGCTTTAAGTCTGTCAAGCAAGCTGGTGTGGAAGGGATTGTAAGGTCTTAGAGTTGGTGTTAGGTCCCTTACTGGAGGAGGGGCACCATAGAGAATTTCATAGGGGGTGAGGTTACACTAAAATCAGAGTGAGTATTTTCTTCATTTAACAGTGCATAAGGCAGGAGCATAGTACAATCTTTTATTCCGGTCTCTAAGCTTAATTTTTTTAAGGTCTGTTTAATGGTTTGGTTCATTCTTTCTACCTGTCCTAAACTCTGGGGTCTATAAGCACAATGTAACTTCCAATTAATCCCCAGGGTCCTGGCTAACCCCTGACTTACCTGGGCCATGAACGCCGGTCCATTATCAGACCCTATTAACTTAGGCAGGCTGTATCTTGGAAAAATATCTTCTAGGATATTCTTGACCAAAATTTGCGCTATTTCTTTTCTTTTTTTTTTTCTTTTTTTTTTTTTTTGTGGGGAAGGCTTCAATGCATCCTGAAAATGTATCTACAAAGACTAGGAGATATTTAAGTCCATACCTTGCTGGCTTTATTTCAGTAATGTCCACTTCCCAGTATTGTCCTGGTTTGGTTCCTCGTATGTGCTTTCATACAGGAAGCTTGGAAGGGTAAGCATTTACCAATTGATGAACCCGACTGGCTTTTGTTACCCATTCAGTTATTTTCTTCACTGTGAGTCTGTTAGTGGAAAACTCTGTTCTTGATCCTTCAGGAATGCCTGCAGTTTCTTTGAACCAAGGTGAGTGAGTTGATGTACATTTTCTACTGACATAGTTAGAGCCGTGGCTCTTGGAGTTTTTACTGAAAGATTTAGAAATTCCACTTAAGGGCCTTCAGGGTTAAAATTTATTTTGGCCCAGAGCTTGGTGAGCAGATCTCCGCCGATCAATGGGGCCAGGCATTCTGGGACTACTAGGAAGGAGTGATGGATTTTTCCTTTTCCCAGGTCCATGGTCCTCTTAGTTGTCCAAGCCCGATATTTACTGCCATTAGCCCCTTGAAATAGAGATTTTTTATTTGATAGAGGGCCCAATGTGGCCTTATGGGCTCAGTATATTGCCCCTGTATCCACTTCAAAGTTTACTGGGGTCCCCTCCACTTCAAAAGTTACTCTGAGCTCGGGGAGGGGATCTGAGCCCCGACTTTCTTAGTCATCCTCCAGAGTCAGAATGGCTGGCTGGCGTGGCTGTCGCTTTCTATGTCAATTTTGGCCCAGTGTCCTTTTTGTTTGAGTAGGCACATTGATCTGAGGCCAAGGGTGGCCTCTGTCGTGGGCCAATGTATACCTTCTTGTCTCCCTGTTTCTTAATTTTTGGCCTATTTGTTGTTGTGACCTGGACCTTAGTCAACGCCTTACTCTGCCTTTTGTTTCTTTTATCCTCCATTTGCTCCCTTCTCTTCCTCAGTTTCTCTCTTATAGTATACCTTCTCAGCTTCTCTGACTAAATCTCTCAAAGTCATATCTTGTAATCAATCTAAGCTTTGTAACTTTGTTTTAATATCCAGGGCAGTTTGCCCAATAAGGCCATCGTGACAGATGCCTTTTGATTCTCTGCCTGACGATAAAAAGGATTATAGCTCCTATATGCCTCCATAATTCTCTCTAGAAACATAGAGGGAGATTCGTCAGGCCCCTGATAATCTCTCTTACCTTGGCCAAATTAGTTGGTCACTAGCGGCTGCTCGGAGACCCACTATTAGAGCCCGGCGATAAGTGGACAGATGCTCCCTACCTTCAAAGGTGTTGGGGTCCCAGTTGGGTCGGTTCAAGGGAAAGCCGGCTTTGATTATGTTGGTAAGTTGTGTCGGATGCAAACCTGGTCCAAGGATTTTTTTTTAGCTTCCTGGAGAATTCCCTTTTTTTCCTCTGTCATGAAGAAAGTCCCTAGCAGTTGTTGGCTGTCATCCGAAGTAGGCTGGTGTGAAAACATCAATGACTCAACGACACCTGAGAGCCGGGTGGGGTCCTCGGTAAAAGGGGGATTGCTATTTTTTAAGTTACATAGGTCTGAAGAGAAGAACGGCCAATACTGGTAGGCTTGAATTTTCCCCCAATGGCCATTGTCAATCATTGGTCTATAGGGTCGAAGGGGAGGCATCCCAAGAGTTCCAGGGTTTTCAATCATTCACCGCCAGCGAGTTCCTTTAGCAGGGCCAGCTTCCTCCATGGGAGGAGGTGCTGTGTGTGCTGCAGGGGAATTACCTGGAGGGCGCTGGGCCGGCTTAGCTTCCTTCAATGGAGGAGAGGCTCAGTCAGCAGCAGGGGTATCACTTAGAGGGTGTTGGGGGTTAGAGGATGAGGGCAGGGGATAAGGAGGGGGAGGAGAGTCCAGTAGACTCAAATCTGGTGACACAGGGAAAACAGAGTGTGGAGGAGGAGGAGGAGCAGAGTGTTTGTGAGTTTCTGGGGGAAGGAGTCATTGCGGGGGCAGGGGCAAGGAAAGGCTTGACCCATTGAGGAGGAAATTTGCAGAGGTCCTGCTGAATTAAAATATATGGCTGTTGATCCAGATGACTATCTGGCCACGGCTGAAAGACAATATCTCTGAATTATAAATTAGTGGGAAGTAGAAAGATCCTTCTAGGGGCCATCCGACTCCAAAGGTGGGCCATTCTGAGGTACAGAGAGTCTACCACATCCGGGGCTTTACTGAAATAAAGAGATTCTGAGCCCTTAAACGGACTTTGGTATAGTGATCAAGGGTCAGGGACAGAGGCATTGAAGTGCTCTGTTCCATAATGAGAGATACACAAACAGTGAAAGCAAGACACATGACACAGGCAAGACAAGACAATAAAGACAGGCAATGGACGTTCAACACTGAGACCATGACTGAGTAGCCGGCAAAATCCGATGGACTGGCAATACTGAATCCGAAACAAAATATCACTGAGTCAAGGAGACTATTGTTCCTCAATTTCCCGAGTCCTCTCAGGCGTCCTCCAGGGACGTGGCCTGTGGTTCTGTAACACGACTGTCAGCCACCATCAGAGAGAGCTCACACTCTTCATTGACAGCCATTTTGCCAAACCCTAACATGAAACCTGAAACCAGAAAGAGGCGCCTTACTTATCTGAGGGGGGTCCATTGGGGTCTCTCGTCCACCGCTGCTTGATCTCTGTGGAACCTCCATATGTAAAGGTCGGGCTAGTGTCAGAGGAAGGGACAACCAAGAGACTTTAACATGCAACAGCAAAGGATTTACTGGGGGTCCAGCATGCTGGGGCTCAGAGTTCACTTGAATAGAGCAGAGAGTCCTGAGAACAGCTTCAGCAGAGCTTATATACTTTTCTTGGAGAGGGCAGGGAGGGAAGTTTATTGATGGGTAAGGGTCAGTGGGCAGTTAGCGCTTAACCGGGTGAGGGAGTACAATCTGCAGTTTGGCAGATGGGGACAGCACATTCTGGGAACAAGATTAGCAAACAATTCTCAAGATTTCAACAGTGTTTTATTAAGCATACAGAAACACAGGAAGTGACAAGTACCTATTTTATTAAACTTTCACTACCAACTATCCCTTTTTGACTGGATGTTCGCTTCTACATTCAATCATCCAAGGTACAAGGTCCTATGTCATTGTATATGGATTTATCTGAGACAACTTTGCAGAAAGTAATTCAAAGCTAAGTAGTCCCAATCAAGGGACCAATGCCCTTCTGGGCTTCAAATCTTACTTAGATTTCTGTTTTCATACATATATTTTACCTATGTATTCTACATATATTCAAATATATATATATATATATATATATATATATATATATATATATATATATATATATATATATATATATCATAGTATATATATTTCATCCAGAGTTTCACAAATTTATAAGAATTTTTTTTCATGTTTAATCAATTCCTTCTTCAGAACACATTTATTCCTCCAGGTCTCTTGACTGGTCTTTTCATGAGACTTCTTGCCAAACACATTATTTTTGACTTCCACAATCACTTTTGAAGCAAAACTCACACACTCTTCATGATAAACCATAACACTCATATTACCATTAGAATGTAACAGGATGGAATGAATGATTGTATAGCAATATAAGATTTTCTGTATATTTTCAGATATCAATTCAAAAAATTATTTAAAGTTGGAACCAGTTATATTATTTATTCTCAGGATAGTCTATTCATGCATTATCTCTATATCCAAAGACTCCAGGTACACCTAATTTTACACCCAACACTTATTTATACGTCTTCAAAATATTGCTCACAGAATTGGTGGAAGAAATACTCATGTCACCTGATGTCCATATACATTTTATCACAGTAATATTCTCGACAAAAAAGCAAAGGTCACACTTTGATTGTACGAAAGCCTAAATGGAAAGTGAGCATGGATTACTAAAAACATCTATGTGCAGGTTGCCTAATGCTCTCAAATGTCAATCCTATTGTTGAGTACATATTTGTTTCTTCCTTAGATTATATATTCAACAACAACCCTGTTAAAAATGCCTAATCCTATCACTGACTTTATACTTTGCCTGATTTCATAATGTCTGTATTCATATCTGCTTTCCTATATATTTTCCCCAGTTCATCATTGTGACTGACTCTTCACATATACTAACTTTTACATTCACTCTCTATCTGAAACCCAATTGCTGAAGAACTTTTGCTGCCAATCCTATACTCACCCTTCTTCCTAAACCTACCAACTATCTTTCTAATAATACCGACTATCCCTGTTTGACTGGATGTTCTCTTCAACATTCAATCATCCAAGGTACAAGGTCCTATGCCATGGTATATCGATTTATCTGACACATCTGTGCAGAACAAAATTCAAAGCTAAGTATCTCAATCAAGAGCCTAATGCTCTTCTGGGCTTCATATCTTACCTAGATTTCTGTTTTCATACTTATATTTCACTTGTATATTCTTGTAAATATCACAGGTACCCAATACCATTATTCATCAATCAGAATGATTCCTAACCCAAATCGAACCTGTTATTAAGCCTTACCATACACTTTTCCCTCAATCTAACTATACAGAAGAGCAGGGACAGAGTTTGTCTTACAATACAGAAATAGAGGGGATCTTCCACCGGCAGAGAACCCCAAGGTCCATGCAGAAATGATCCCTGGAGAAGATGTATGCAGCTATTTAGGACCTGAGAGAGCAAAAGTCATCTTCCATGGCAAACAACCTGCTCAGAATGAAGGGATTTGTCTGAATCAGCCACTTTCTTCTTTATGTAGAGAAGACGGACCAAACGAGGCTTGTATGGTGAGCTGTTCCCAGGTGCCTATGGTTGATATACCATTTTAACTTGTGAAACTGTCACAGGAAGTAGAGGCAGCCTCCATCACATGAGACCCTTCGAAGCTACTGTTAAAACAAAGTGGTTGCCAAGGTAGTGTCATAATTCAGTTCCTGAAGGAAGTGAACTAACTAATTTATTGGTGATGGAGCTCTCTGAACTTGGGATCCAAGAAGCCTGGCATCCAGAGACAGTACCAGTCACAGTCCCAGTGGGCTAACTTATTTGGATTTACCAAGAACAGAGTAAGTCTTTTTTGGTACCTACTGATATGATGATGGCCAAATGCCAGGAAAGCTCTGAAGAGGGGTCTTTCATGAAAAAGCAGGTAGTGGCTCACCCCTGGCTCCTGACAACTTCACAGTGTTGGCCAAGGAGACCAGATCTGAGACAGGACAGGCCATTTTGGGGGAACAAATAATGGCCAACCAGTCAGAGGACACTCCGGATATTCACAGACCTTCTTGGGTAAAGAAGTTGCCTTTGTGGGTGTGGGTGTGTGTTTGTGGCTTTGTCACATGTTCTGAGAATTGATAGGAAAAGCAGTTTGTTTGGTTTGAAGTGGACTATTTCTAGTAAGTCATTTGACAAGGCCAGTGTTTCTAGGTCTGTGTATCCCACTGTGTCCGTGGTTGTCGACATTAGAAAAGAGAATGTATCAATGGATGTGTCCTGTCTAGTAGAAAGCTTCCCAGCATTCATTCTGCCCAATTTGTGAATGGACTGCGGTTTGACTTTTCGATTGGCAACACCTCCTATCTCCTTAAGTTTCTGTTTTCTTCCTGAATTGTGGGCACTGTCCAGAATGGGCAAATGGTTTTGTGTTCAAGATATGTACCACCACCAAACTCTGTGACATGGCCATGTACTGGATAGCTGAAGGAAATGGCGAGCATCTCAGAAAACTCAGATACCAGCGTGACCAGAAGAGTCTCAGTGGGAAACCCTGCTTTAAGCCTTTTGCTTACCTATTGTTCTGTTGCCCTGAATGTCGGGAAGGTCTTTGCCTCAGGCCACACCTTGGTGAAGGCTGAAGCAAACAGTTTTCAAATTGTAATGAATGGGCATCACCTGTGGCTCTTTGCTTAATTGCTTTGAAATGGGATGGGTCTGAATAAGCCTCTTTGCCCTCTGTGATGCTGTGGTTAGATTTTCAGCACCTGAGGGATCTAAAGAAAAATCTCTTCTGTATCCAAAACCAAAATAGCCAAAAGAACAGTCATTGTGGATGAAGTCTCTCGCCTTCCTCTAAGGATCCTGACCTTTATCAATTGTGAATCGGGATCTTTCGGTCAAATGAGTTCTTCAAAGCCCTGCAGAGGCTAGCCCAGAGATGCGTGGGTTTTCTCATAACTCCAATTCACATAAAGAATCTAAACCCCAGAGCCAGTAGGCCTCAAATTGGAGAATTGGAACAGTATTAACAGCAGTCCTATTTGATCACTCATGGTTAACAGGAAGGGTGTCCAGGACACCCTGACTTTAGGCAAATGAGGGGCAAGGAAGTTTATTTTGGACACTGTCTTGCACAGCGCCCCTCATGAAAACCCCCAGCCAATGGATATTATGTGTGTCTATTGGAAGAAGATAAGGGCCATGTGGGAGTGTTTTGGTTTTAATTGTGGTCATTTGTTTGGCGTTTGGAAGAGATGACTGGGTCCACCTAGGATTGAACTCAGGTGTGATTCCCCTTAGAGACTGTGTTCTGTAACTGACCTCAGAGAAGTATTGCCATGTATTGTGTTTGGATTTTAGGAGTCCACCCATGAGAGTCGTCCTTGGAAACTGAGATCTACGCCCAGGGGGGCTTTCCACAGAGCACTGGGAATCTCATCCAAGATATGCCATGATTTTATTCTGAAAGATTGGCAGCCGTAGTTGAGAGTAAAAACACACATGGACCTCACATTGTAGACCACAATGTGACCTTTTGCCTACTCTTTGGGAAGCCTTGTCTCTGAGAGTTCTCCAGAGCTTTCATTGAAATGAGCTTCCTCATCATTTAATGGTTCCTGAATGAATTGAAACCCACAGTGCCTTCAACTTCATTTATGAAATTTCAAAAACTTCATTTTTGAAATTTCCATGACCAGGTGGCACTGGAGAACCTTAGGATGTCCTGTTGCTGATCATGAGGGTACCAGACAGTGCCTTGATTGACTGTGTTTCATGAAAATGGTGTAGAACTGAGATGTCAGTAAGTTGGAGCTTTCTGAGTAGTAGGCCTAGAGCAGTGGTGTTCAGGTGTGTGATAAAACATCTGTGGTGGGGTCATGTGGATCTTACACTGGCTCCAAATGGCTTGTGAATGACATGGTGCAGCCAGCACACCCTTGTATATAAAGGCATATTGTTACATAGAGAGTTTTCAGGGCAATGTTCACAATCTGGTTGCTATGATCAAGGGGGCAAGCAATGTTGGATAGAAGCCTGGTTGTTGCATTCTCCTGCAGACCCTGACCCCCCACATATTACAGGACACCCTCCAGGACTGTGTCTCAGTTGAACTCCTTATATGCCTTGAAGCAAATACAAAACACCCAGTGCAGGAGCAAGAAATAACACGAACACTGGAGGATGACCAAATGGCTTTCAAGTCCACATGGGGAGACACTTAGCCCTAAGTGGTCACAGTTTAGCTACAAAGAGAAAATTCAACACTGCTGCCTCATGTTCATTGAAAAATAGGAAACCATGTCCTCCAGGTCACATAGATGCAGACTCAGCTTTGATGTTCTCACTAAAAAGGAAGCTAAAGCTCCTGACAACAATGTATATTTCAAGTGCCCAACCTCATTGTCAGTATCTCCAGAAGTCTTTAGGCCAGTAGAGTTCCATGTTTGTGGAGTTTTACCCTGTCCCTAAGTTTTGGAAGCTCCTCTAAAGCCTCAAAAGTTTTAAACTTCTGAGAATTTTCCATTCCATATATGTATTTACAGATTTTCTGACTCTTCTCCTCTAATTTTGTCTTTCTTTGGGCGAAGGTTATGTCAAGCCATTTTCTGAATTAGAGTGGGAAGTTATTTGTGTAACACATATTGCATACACATTGGATTCATTTTCCAATTTTCCATTTGAAATACTGAATCCCTGACACTAACTTATACCCTACTACACTCTGACTACTAATTCTAATATGATGCAGAAAAGTAACCAAATCAGAATTGAAATACAAGCAGTTCAGAAGAGGCATGGTGTATTCTTGAACTTGCCTTTTGCATGATAAAGGTTAGGTGTTATAAATCCAGTCTATTTTTAATTGAATTAGATATCCATGTGTTTTTAAAGTTAACAAATATGTGAATTCCTGTCTCCCTTTGTGTGTAGCCTATTCAGCACATGTATTTTTATATGCACATATCGAATCCCAGCTGGTATCACACCTACATTCTTGTGAGGTGGCTGACTTGGCAGATACAAATTTTGAGAAGGGATCACTCCTCGTAAACGCTGTTGGAACTGAAATTCAAACTATGGGAGAGCCTCCTAGTAGAACAACATTATACATAAATCCCTGTAAAGTAAATTGAATATGTTTGGATCAGTGAATGATGTGTATTTCATGGTGAATTTCGATTGGCATATATGTTGCTACATTTTAATATCTGTGTGTGTGTGTGTGTGTGTGTGTGTGTGTGTGTGTGTATACACACACACTCTACAGATTTTTCAAAATATGAAATATATATGTCTTATTTGCACTCCCTAAATTCATTCATGTTCAAGTATGTGGATTTATAATCAACTTTTCACCAGATTATTGTCAGAAATATTCATCCACCTGAAATACATATTTGTTTCCTAGTACTGAAAACTACCTTCAGTGAATGGTGCATACAACTCCTGTTCATAGCTGCAGCCTAAGGGGCCCAGCAAACTTCCAGCTGCCTGCAAACTTTCAGCTGCCGGCTGATGATTGGCTCACAGTGGCCCCAGCAACATCTAGCTGATTGGCTCCTCTGCGGTGATGCTCATTGGAGATGCTCATTGAGCTGTTTCCCCACCCTTTCAGACTGCCAGCTGATATTTGGCTCACAGCGGCCCCAGCAACATCTAGCTGATTGGCTCCTCTGCGGTGATGCTCATTTGGCTGCTTCCCTGCCTTTTCAGATCACAGAGCTGCTCATTGGGGAACTTTTTTGACTCCACACGTGACCCAGCCAATCGGTCTCAAGAGCAGGAGGATTGTGGGAAGAGGAGAGAGGCTTGTGTGGGAGGGAAAGGCTTGTGGGAAGCCGGTGGTGACAGTTGGGGCTCTGAGGGTTTTTCCTGAGAGGCTCTTTTGCTTGGCGTGTGTGGTTCTAAAAATAAAGTTGCTTTCTTTTGAAAAGTGGCTCCTGATTGTGCCCAGCCAGACTGCAGCATTTGGTGGCTCGCATGGGGAGCGACTGAGGGTAACTGAAAAGGTAAACTGCTTGCCCCTGAGGGCAGGACAAGAGGATGGGTAGCCATTTTAAGATTCCTCTTTTGTTTTGCTTCACATTTGCTTTAAATTGCCTGTCCCTGGAGACGAGTGAGATGGAAGAAAAACCGCTCACATCTGAGGAAAAAATATTTGTGTCTGAGGAACAGATAGAGAGAAAGGCTATAATGATATTTTGTTTTTCCATTTTTATTTCATTCTATCTCTGTTTTGTTTGGTGTTATCTTGTTGGGTTGTATTATAGTAGAAATATGGCATCAGAAATTAGAAAAAAAAACAAACTGAAAAAGTGTTAAGTAAATTGTTAGAGGAAGGAGGCATCCCAGTAAAATTAAGAGCAGTCAGGGCATACGTTGATACAATACAAAAATGTAGCCCATGGCTTTTTAAGGAGGAGTTGTTAAATATATCACAATGGAACCATCATGGTGACGATTTAAAAAGAATAGAAAAGAAAAGCCCAGGGACTCTGCCAGTTGGCACATTGCCATTGTGGACTTTCGTATCTTGTTTGTTTAGTCAAAAGCCTTCAGTTCAGACAATGGTAGAGGAAGGAGAAGACATATTGATTCAAGTAAAAGAGAAGGTCTCTCAAGTTAGTCAGACAGAGGAAAAAATTCAAGTAAAAGAGAAGGTCTCTCGAACCAGTCAGACAGAGGAAAAAAATCATGTAAAAGAGAAGGCCTCTCAAGCTAGTCAGACAGAGAAAGAAAGTGTAAAACAGTAAAAGCCATCAGGGGGAAATTTACAACAGGAGACTACTACTAACACCTTTCTATCACCAGAGGGTGTAAGTGTCCAACCAACAGAACCACCTCTACAGGAGACTGCTACTAATACTTTTCTATCACCAGAGGACGTAAGTGTCCAACTAACAAGGCCACCTCCATATGCTGGGAAGCCCCCAACCCCCACAGTTGATAGTTGGGATCCTGAGACAAGATCTCAAATATTTACATGCTCTATATTTGAGGTAGGAGGGCAGCGAGTTTACCATGCTTTAAATTTCAAAACAGTGAAGCAGATAAAAGAGGCTGTAACAACCTATGGTCCTCAAGCACCCTTCACTGTAAGCATGGTCGAAACCATTAACAACTTGAACATGAAGCCAGCGGATTGCGCTAATATGTGTAAAGTTGTGCTAAATGGAGGACAATACCTGTTATGGAAGGTTGACAATGAGGAATTTTGCAAGGAGACGGCTATGCGAAATGCAGCAGCTGGTTATCCTCAGAGAAATCTAGATATGTTGTTAGGAAAGGGACCTTATGAGGATCAGCAGCAACAAATTGCATATGATTCTGGTGTATGTGCATAAATTGCTGTAGATGCAATTAAGTCATGGAAGACTTTACAAGGACTTGGAGGTTTACAAGGTCAATTATCTAAAGTAATACAAGGAGCTAATTAACTTTATGCTGAATTTGTCGATAGGCTTATTCAAACAGGTACCAGAGGTTCTGGGAAAACAGAACAAGCAATGCTATTACTAAAAAAACTGGCTTATGAGCAAGTGAATAGTTGGTGCAGAGATATAATTAGACCATGGAAACATGAAGATTTAAACACATATATTAAATTATGTAGAGACATTAATGAACAAGAGCAAGTCGTGGCAACTGCAGTAAAACAGGCTTTAGATGCCAGAGACATTAATGAAGAAGGGCAAATTGTGGCAGCTGCACTAAAACAGGCATTAGATGCCAGGCCAAGAACATGCTACAATTGTGAACAAACAGGACATTTTAAAAGGAATTGCCCATAGGAGGAGGGTTTAACAAAATTACTTATAGATATTAAAGGTTTTTTTTTTTCAATTCCAATTCATCCTGAGGATAGTCCACGTTTTGCATTTACTATCCCTGCACTGAATCATGAAGGTTCTGATCAGAGATATGAATGGAAAGTACTGCCTCAAGGGATGGCTAACAGCCCAACAATGTGTCAAATTTATTTTAACAAAGTAATCAAGCCACTTAGAAATCAAAATCCTGAACTACAAATATTTCACTATATGGATGATGTATTATTAGCACACAAAGCTAAAAACACATTGCTAGAATGTTATGCCACACTTACAAACTTATTAAAAAATAATCTAGATATAGCAATAGATAAAGCACAATTAAATTTTCCAATTAATTATTTAGGTGTTCTATTATCCTCAACCATGTACCGCCACCAAAAATTCAAATACAAGTAGATCAACTCAAATCACATAACGACTTTCAAAAGTTATTAGGAGACATAAATTGGATAAGGCCTTATCTAGGTATACCAACAGGAGAGTTGGGATATTTATTTGATATCCTAAAAGGTTCATCATATCCCAATTCACGGTACATGTTAACGCCTGAAGCAAGAAAGGCATTAAAAATCATTGAAACATATATGGAAAATATGCAATTGGATAGAATTGATATAAGTTTGCCTTTATTATTTATTGTCTACCAACAAAAAATATTCCTACAGGAGTATTTTTGCAAGAAGGTCCATTATTATAGATACATTTATCTTATTCTCCTAACACTATTCTTACTAGGTACCCTGAGGCTATAGGACAATTAATACCCAAAGGAATAAAAGCAGCAAAGTGAGTGCTTGGGATTGCTCCCAATAAAATTATTACTCCACATACTCTGAATCAAATTGATGAGTTAGTTAATGAGTTAAATACTTGGGCAATAATCATGTGCAAATCTAATGTTTCATTTCATAATCACTTACCATCTAATCCTTTATTGTCTTTTTGGTCATCGCATCCTGTAATTTTTCCAAAATTGACAAGAAAAACACCTATCATGAATGCTCCAAATATATTTACTGATGGATCAAATAATGGTACAGCAGCAATAGTTACACCTGATCAAACTTTTACATTTCTAGTACCCAAACAATCAGCTCAAAATGTAGAGCTTAATGCAGTATTACAAGCTTTTGTGATGTTTAAAGATTCTGTATTTAATTTATTTTTGATAGTCAGCATATAGTTAATGCTATAGTATGCCTTGAAGATGCTGGTAGGATTTCCCATTCCTCTACTGTTTTCTCCTTGCTTTCCACTATACAAAGTATAATCTGGGACAGAAAAGATCCATTCTTTATAGGACATATCAGGGCACATACAGGATTGCCTGGAGCCATCAGTTTGGGCAATGATTTAGCAAATAAAAGTACACATGACATACATATTTTCTCTACACTAGAAGAAGCTATAAATTTTCGTAAAAAGTTCCATGTCAAAGCTAATACCTTACAAAAGCCTTCTAAAATAACTAAGGAAAAAGCTAGACAAATAATAAAACAATGTCAAAATTGTGTAACCTTTTTACCACAAGTTAATCTTGGAGTCAATCCTAGAGGATTGATACCTAATCATATTTGGCCGATGGACATCACACACTTGCCAGGATTTGGAAAATTAAAATATTTGTATGTTACAGTTGATACTTCTTCTGGATTTTTGATGGGCACCCTTCATGCCGGAGAAAAAACTAAAGATATTATCACTCATTGCTTACAAAATTTTGCCACTGTGGGCGTTCCCAAACAGTTAAAAACAGATAATGCCCCTGGTTATACTTCTACCTCTTTTAAACAATTTTGGTCATCATTTGGCATTACTCATATAACATTAATCCCATACAATCCACAGGGACAAGGCATAGTTGAAAAAGCTCATCAAACTATTAAAAAGTACTTATTAAAGCAAAAAAGACACAATTGGGAAAGGGTATATATTCCCCCAAAGACAAACTTAAAATAACCCTTTTTATTCTAAACTTTTAAAATTTGGATTCATCAGGACTTAGTGCTGGGGAAAGGCATATGTGTCCAAAAAATGTGCATAAGCCCAAGGTTCTTTGGAAAGATATTCTAACAGGACAATGGAAAGGTCCTGACCCAGTAATTGTCTGGAGTCGGGGGTCTGTTTGTCTGTTTCCACAGGAAAAACAGTAGCCGATTTGGATTCCAGAGAGATTAACCAAGGTCCTGACCCAATGATTGTCTGGAGCCAGGGGCCTCTTTGTGTGTTTCCACAGAGAGAACAACAGCCGATTTGGATTCCAGAGAGATTAACTGAAGCGATTTCTACAGAACAAAAAGAAGATGATTTGACTCAAGTCCATATCAGCTGATATCCAAAATTCCAGTTTGGCTACCCTTACATCTAAGATAGAACCAGGATGCTTTTTTCAATATCTATTTTATTATTGCCTTTTCCCACATTTTATTTTGTTTTTTTGAGCTCATACATACCTAGTTTAATGTTTTGGTGATCAGTTCTATTTTTTGACAATAGAGTTTTTAAACATTGCAATGGAGATTTCACATGTAAAAAGTTATAAGGCCTTTACTATTAGGTTATGTGTTGTATGTATTATATTATGTGTGCACACTTGTGTTTTGTGTTATATGTTTGAATGTTCATATGTCCATATATCATATATGATGAGGGCTCATGAAAAAATTGATCCAAATATTTTTTTATTCACATTATTTAAATGGTTTAATTTAAATTGGGTAAACAGCTGTTGAGGATTGTTTTAAAATGTGAACAAAAAAGGAGGTTAACAGATCTGTTTGTTTTCTTTCACATTTCCTTTTCATTATATTTAATAATTCTCTCCAAGACAATGTAAATTGTTAAGAAAATTGTTTTCTTTCAGTGTTTTCTGGAATGTTACATAATTTTTTCTTTAGCCATTATTGCCAGAATTTCTATCTTCGTCACAGTGCTGGTGAAATCAAAGATAAAACCAATCTACAGCTTCTGCAATAGCCATCACTGAACTGCTTGCAGAACTTGCCTGGACACATTGTGAACTCACATGTATGCATTGTAAACTATCTGTTTGTGCAGCAACTTGTGGTAGTGTTGGATTATATTTGCTGATGATGTCATTGGTGGTACAATTTTTTCAAAAGGAGCTGTCAATTGGCTTGGTGTATCTTCCTCCCTTCTGAGATTCCAAAAGTAAGGGACAGGGTAAACACTCCACAACCATGGAGCTCTGCTGGCCTAAAGACTTCTTGAGAATCTGCCTCTGACGTTGGGCACTTGAAATATATGTTGTTGTTGGGAATTTTAGCTTTCTTTGTAGTGAGACCATCAAATCTGGGTCTGCATCTATGTGACTTGGAGGTCATGGTTTCTTATTTTCCAATGAACATGAGGCAGCAATGTTGAATTCTCTCTTTTAGGGTAAACTGTGGCCACGGGGGGCTAAGTGTATCCACATGTGGACTGTGAAGCCATTTTGGCATCCTTCACTTTTTGTGGTGTTTCTTGCTGCTGAAATGGAATTTTTGTATTTGCTTCACGAAATACAAAGAATTCAACTGTTACCCAGTGCGTGAGGGAGATCTGTCACCTGTGGTAGGTCAGGGTCTGCAGAAGAATGCATCAACCAGGCTTATATTCCACATAGCTTGCCCCCATGACCATGGCAACCCGATTCTAAACATTGCCCTGAAACCTCTCCATATAACAAGATGCCTTTACATAGAAGGGACTGCTGGCTGCACCATGTCTGTCACAAGGCATTTGGAAGCCAATGGGAGATCCACATGGCCCCACCACAGATGTTTTATCACACACCTGCCCACCACTGCTCTATGCCCACTCCTCAGCAGGCTTCAACTTCTTGGCATCTCTGTTCGGCACCATCTTCATAAAAACCAGTCAATCAAGGCACTGACTGGTATACTCATGATCATCCTCAGGATATCCAAAGATTCTCGAGTGCCACCTGGTCATGGGAATTTTAAAAATTTCATGGTATTTATCTAGCCACTTTTCAAGGAGGAAGTTGGAGGCACTGTGGGTTTCAATTTATTCTGGAACCATTAAATGGTGAGGAAGCTCATTTCAATGAAATCTCTGGAGAACCCTCACAGGAAGGTTCCCAAACAGTGGCCAAAATGTCACATGAATCCAGGCCTATTGAGGTCTACAATGTGATGTCCATGTGTGTTTTGACTCTCAATTATGGCTGCCAAGTTTTTCAGAATAAAATCATGTGATATCCTGGCTGAGATTCCAAGTGCTCTGGGAAAAGCCTCCCTGGGCCAAGATCTCAGTTTCCAAGGGTGACTCTCATGCGTGGCCTCATAAAATCCCAACACAATTTATGCCAGTACTTCTCTGAGGTCTGTTCCAGAACTCATTCTCTAAGGGGAATCACACCAGAGTTCAAGTCCAGGTGGACCCAGGCATCTGTTCCAACTGTCACACAAATGACCACAATTTAAACCAAAACACTCCCACATGGCCCTCATCTTCGTCCATACAGACACTCATCATAACCTCTGGCTGGAGTTTTCCATGAGGGGTGCAGCACAAGACAGTGTCCAAAATAACCTCCCTTGCCCCTCATTTGCATAAAGACATGTTGGCCTGGACACCCATCTTGGGAACCAGGAATGATCAAATAGGCCTGCTGTTAATACTGCTCTGCTTCTCCAATATGAGGCCTACTGACTGTCAGGTATAGATTCTTTTTTTTTTTTTTTTTTTTAGAAAGAGTGAGAGAGTGAAAAGACGGGGAGAGAGAGAGAATTTTAATACTTTTCTTTTTTAGTATTTGGCGAACACAACATCTTTGTCTGTATGTGGTGCTGAGGATCGAACCCGGGCCGCACGCATGCCAGGCGAGCACGCTAGGGCGTGAGCCACATCCCCAGCACCAGGTATAGATTCTTCATGTGATTTGGATTCAGTTGAAACCCAAGCACCTATGGGCTAGTTTCTGCAGGGCTTTGAAGATCTTATTTGAACCAAAGGTTCGTATTCTTACTTGATGGAGATCAGGAACCTTACAGAGAAAGGCGAGAGAATTCTTCCACAATGAATGCTCTTTTAGCCAATGTAGTTTATGATGCACACATGGGATCTTTCTTTAGATGCATCAGGTGCTGAGAATCTAAGCCACAGCCTCACAGAGGACCTATAGCCTGATTCAGACACATTCCTTTCCAAAGCAATTAAGCAAAGAGCCACATGTGATGCCCATTCATTTGCATTTGAAAACTGTTTTCTTTATGCTTCCCAATGGGTGGCCTGAGGCAAAGATCATCCTGACATTAAGGGCAACAGAAAAATAGGTAAGCAAAAGGCCCAAAGCAGTGTTTCTCCACTGAGACTTTTCCTGATCACAGATATCTGAGTTTTCTGGGACGCTCGCCATTCCCTTCAGCTATCAAGTACATGGCCATGTCACTGAGTTTAGAGGTGGTACATATCTTGGAAACAATATCATGAGCCTATTCTGGAGAGTGGCCAGGATTCAGAAAAAAAACCAGAAACTTAGTAAGATATCAGGGGTTGCTCATTGATAAGGCAAGCCGCAGTCCATTCATAAATTGGGAAGTATGAATGCTGGGAAGCTTTCTACTACACAGGACACATCAATTGAAGCTTTCTGTTTTCTAAAGTCTACAACCACGTACACGGTGGGATACACAGACCTAGAAACACTCACCGTGTCAAACGACTTACTAGAATCAGTTCACTCCAAAGTAAACAAACCGCTTTTCTTACCTATTCTCAAAACATTAGACAAAACCACAAACCCACACCCACACCCACAAAGGCACCTCCTTCCCCCAAGTAGGTCTGTGACTATCCGGAGTGTCCTCTGACTTTTGGGCCATACTATGTTCCCCCAAAATGGCCTGTCCTGTCTCAGATCTGGTCTCCTTGGCCAACTCTGTGAAGTTGTCAGGAGCCAGCGGTGAGCCACTACCTGCTTTCCCAGGAATAGCCCCGCTTCAGAGCTTTCTTGCATTTGGCCTTCCTCACATCTGTAGGTACCAAGAAAGACTGACTCATACAGGAACATGAATGAATTTAGGGAATGTATAATAAGACACACTTATTTCATATTTTGGAAAATCTGGAGAGTATATATATATATATATATATATATATATATATATATATATATATATATATATACATACACACACACACACACACACACATTAATATTTAGCAATATATATGCCAATTGAAATTCATCACGAAATATAATACATCCACATGTCCAAAAATATTCATTTTACTGAACATGGATTTATGTATAATGTTTTTCACTAGGAAGCTCACCCTTAGGTTGAATTTTCAGTTCCATCAGTATTTAGGGGAAGTAATCTCTTCTCACAATTTTTATATCCAAAGTCAGTGAGCTCACAAGAATATACGTGTGTTACCAGGTAGGATACTATATATGCTTAAAAAAATACATGTACTCAATAGGCTACAGAAAAAGAGAGACAGGAATTTACATATATGTTAACTTTAAAAGCTCAGGAAAAAATACTACAATGAAAACTTGACTAGATTTATAACACATACTCTTGATAAAGCAGAAGGCAAATCCAAGCATACACCATGCTTCCTATGAAAGGCCTGTATTTCTATTTAGTTAGGTTTCTTTTTCTCCATTATATTAAGATTAGTAGTCAGAGTCTAGTAGGGTATGGGTTAGTGTCAGGGATTCAGTATTTCAAATGGAAAATAGGAAAATGAATCTAATGTGTATGCAAATATGTGCTACACAAAAATCTTCCCACTCTCATCCAGAACGAAGCCTTGACATAACCATTGCTCCAAGTAAGACACAATTAGTTGAGAGGAGTTAGAAAATATGTGAATACATATGTGGAATGGAAAATGCTCAGGAGTTCACAACACTGGAGGTGGTAGAACAGTTTCCAAAAGTAAGGGAGAGAGTAAATACTCCACAAACATGGAGCTGTGCTGGCCTAAAGTCTTCTTGAGAAACTTCCTCTGAGGTTGGGCACATGAAATATATGTAATTGTTAGGAGAATTAGCTTCATTTGTAGTGACCCCATCAAATCTGGGTCTGCATTTATGTGACCTGGATGACATGGTTACTTATTTTCTAATGAACATGAGACAGCAGTTATGAATTCTCTCTTTGTCGGTAAACTGTGGCCACTGGGAGCTAAGTGTCTCCCCATGTTGTCTGTGAAGTCAGTTGGTCATCCTCCACTTTTAGTGGTGTTTCTTACTGCTGCACTGGGAGTTTGACATTGGCTTCACGAAATACAAGGAGTTGAACTGGGACAAAATGCTGGAGGGAGTTCTGTCACGTGTGGTTTGTCAAGGTCTCCAAGAGAATGTACAAACCATGCTTCTATTCCAAATAGTTTTCCCCTTGACTATAGCAACCTGATTCTGAACATTGCCCTGAAACCTCTCCATATAACAAGATGCCTTTACATATAAGGATCTGCTGCCTGCACCATGCAAGTCACATGTCTTTGGAAGTCAATGGCAGATCCAGGTGGTCCTACCAAAAATATTTATTCACACACCTACAGTCCACTGCTCTACACTCACTACTCAGCAGGCTCCAACTTATTGGCATCTCTGTTCTACACCATTATCACGAAACCCAGTCAATCAAGGCCCTGTCTGGTACACTCATGATCAGCAACCGGACATCCACAGGTTCTCCAGTGCCACCTGGTCATGGGAATTTCAAAAGTTTCATGGTATTTATATCACCATTTTTCAAAGATGAAGTTTGAGGCACTGTGGGTTTCAATTCATTCAGGAACCATTAAATGGTGAGGAAGCTCATTTAAATGAAAGCTCTGGAGAACTCTCACAGGCAAGCCTTTCCAAAGAGTGGCCAAAAGGTCACATGAATCCAGGACCATTGAGGTCTAAAATGTGAGGTCCATGAGTGTTTGGAATCTCAACTATGGCTGCAAAGTCTTTAAGAATAAAATATTGGGATATCGTGGCTTAGATTTCCCAAGCTCTGTGGAAAGCCATCCTGGGAATAGATCTCATTTTCCAAGGGCGATTCTCATGCATGGCCTCCTAAAATTGCAACACTATTTATTGCAATACTTCTCTGAGGTCAGTTCTAAAACTCAGTCTCTAAGGGGAATCATACCAGAGTTCAAGCCCAGGTGGACAAAGTCATCTCTTCCAACCACCACACAAATGACCACAGTTAAAACCAAAACACTCCCATATGGCCCTCATCTTCTTTTATATAGACACTCATCATAACCACTGGCTGGAGGTTTCCATGAGGTGCGCAGACCAAGACAGTGTCCAAAATATGTTCCCTTTCCTCTCATTTGCCTAAAGTCAGGGTGGCCTGGACACTTGCTGTGAACCTGGAGTAATCAAATACTCCTGTCATTAATTCAGGTCCACTTCTCCAATTTGAGGCCAACTGACCGTGGGGTTTAGAATCTTTATTTGAATTGGAGTCATGGAAAACCCAAGCACCTATAGCCTAGCCTCTGTAAGTTGGAAAAATTCATTTCACTCAAAGAATCCCTATTCTCACTTGATGGAGGTCAGGAACCTTACAGAGGAAGGCGACAGACTTCATCCCAAAGACTGCTCTTTTGGCCATTTTGGTTTGGGATGCACACATGGGAAATTTCTTTAAATCCATCAGGTGTTGAGAATCTAAGCCACAGCCTCACTCAGGGCCAAGGGGCTGATTCAGACAATCCCTTTCCAAAGCAATTAAGCAAAGAGCCACAGGTATACCCATTCATTTCCATTTGAAAACTGTTTTCTTCAGGCTTCACAAAGGGATGGCCTGAGTCAAAGACCTTCCTGACATTCAGTGCAACAGAACAATAGGTAAGCAAAAGGCCCAAAGCAGGGTTTCTCCACTGAGACTTTCCTGGTCACACTGATATCTGAGTTTTCTGAGATGCTCGCCATTCACTTCAGCTATCCAGTTCATGGCCATGTTACAGAGTTTGGAGGGGGTACATATCTTGGACACAAAACCATGGGCTTATTCTGGAGAGTGGCCAGAATTCAGGAAGAAAACAGGAAATTAGAAAGATAGTAGGTGTTGCCCATCCATAAGGCAAGCTACAGTCCATTCATCAATTTGGCTGGATAAATGCTGTGAAGCTTTCTACTAGATAGGACACATCCATTGATGCATTTTTTTTAATGTCTACAATCCCGGACACAATGTGATACACAGACATAGAAACACTCGCCTTGTCAAACGACTTACTAGAAACAGTCCACTCCAAACTAAACAAACCTACTTTTCTACCTATTCTAAGAACATGACACAAGACCACAAACTCATAACCACAAAAAAAAGGCACCTCCTTCGCCCAGGTAGGTCTGTGACTATCCGGAGTGTCCTCTGACTTGTGGGCCAATAATGTTCCCCCGAAATCGCCTGTCCTGTCTTAGATCTGGTCTCCTTGGCCAACTCCGTGAAGTTGTCAGGAGCCAGCGGTGAGCCTCTACTTGCTTTCTCAGGAAAAGCTCTGCTTCAGAGCTTTCTTGCATTTGGCCTTCCTCACATCTGTAGGTACCAAGAAAGACTGACTTTGTCTTTGTAAATCCAAACAAGTGAGACCACTGGGGCTGGGACTGGGACTGGCTATGGGTGCCTGGCATCCTGGATCCCAAGTTCAGAGAGTTCCATCACCACTGAAGTGTGATGGAACTGTTTTTAGTTCCTCCTTCAGGAACTGAATGAGGTCACTCTCTTGGCAACCACTTTGTCCAAACGTTGCTTCCAAGGTTCCCATGAGATGGAGGCTGGCCCTAATTCCTGTGACACTTTAACAAGTTTGAATTGTATATCAACCATAATCTCCCAGGAACAGATCTACACACAGGCCTGGGTTGGCTCATGTTCTCTGCTTTAAGAATAGAAGCTGATTCAGACACAACCCTTTATCCTGACCAAGCCGTTTGCCATGGAAGATGCCTTTTGCTCTCTCAGGTCCTTCATAGCTGCCTACATATTCTCCAGGGATCATTTCGCCATGGACATTTGAGGTTATCACCAGGTGGAAGATCCATTACATTCCAGTATTATAAGACCAACTCTTTCCCTGCTTTTCTGTAAAGTAAGATTGAGGGAATACTGTATGTTTAGGGTTAATAACAGGTTCGATTTGGGTTAGGAATCATTTTGCTGGGTGAATAATGGTATTGGGAACCTGCGATATTTATAACAATATAGAGGTGAAATGTATGCATGAAAACAGAAATCTAAGTATGATTTGAAGCCCAGAAGGGCATTGGGCCCTTGCTTGGGATACTTAGCATTGAATTAACTTCTGAACAGATGTCTCAGATAAATCGATATACAATGGCATATGACCTTGTACCTTGGATGATTGAATGTAGAAAAGAACATCCAGTCAAAAAGGGATAGTCAGTAGGATTAGAAAGATAGTAGTTAGGATTAGGAAGGAGAGTGCATGTAGAATTTGCAACAAAAGTTCTTTAGCAATAGGTTTTCGGTTAGAGAATGAATTTAAATGTCAGCACATGTGAAGAGTCAGTCACAATGATGAAATTGGGAAAATATGTAGGAAAGCAGATATAAATAGAGACATTAGGTAATCAGGCAAAGTATATAGTGAGTGATAGGATTAGACATTTTCAACAGGGTTGAGGTTGAATATATTATCTTAGGAAGAAACAAATATGTAGTCACCAATAGGATTTACATTTGAGAGCATTAGGCAACCTGGACATGATATTTTTAGTAATCCATGTTCACTTTCCATTTAGGCTTTGGTACAATCATAAATGTGAACTTTGAATTCTGTGCCCAGAATATTTCTGTGATTAAATATATATATATATATATATATATATATATATATATATATATATATATATATATATATATATGTAGATCATTTGACATGAGTATTTCTCCACCATTTTTAGGAGCAATATTGACTGACTACTACTGACTGATAGGTATAGATTCTTTATGTGATTTGGCGTCATGAGAAAACCCAAGCACCTCTTCATGGCTTGAAGAACTCATTTGACCCAAAGAGCCACAAGTGATGCTCATTCATTTCCGTTTGAAAACAGCTTTCTTCAGGCTTCACAAAGGGGTGACCTGAGGCAAAGAACTTCCTGATATTCTGGGCAACAGAACAATAGGTAAGCAAATGGCCCAAAGCAGGGTTTCTCCACTGAGACTTTCGTGATCACACTCTCCCAGCTCACGTGTAAAGTTAGATTGAGGGAAAAGTCTATGGTTAGGGTTAATAACATATTCGATTTTGGTTAGGAATCATTCTGAAGGATGAATAATGGTATTGGGAGACTGGGATATTTACAAGAATATATAGGTGAAATACAAGTATGAAAACAGAAATCTAGGTACAATTTGAAGCCCAGAAGGGCATTGGGCCCTTGAGTGGGTTACTTAGCTTTGAGTTATGTCCTGCCCAGATGTCTCAGATAAATCGATATTCAATGGCATAGGACCTTGTACCTTGGATGATTGAATGTTGAAGAGAACATCCAATTAAAAAAAGAAAGTCCGTAGGATTAGGAAGATAGTTGCTAGGTTTAGAAACAAGAGTGAGTATAGGATTTGGACAAAAAGTTCTCTAGCAATAGGTTTTCAAGTAGAGAGTGAATGTAAATATCAGCTCATGTGAAGAGTCAGTCACAATGAGAACTGGGGAAAATATGTAGGAAAGCAGATGTCAATAGAGACTTTAAGAAATCAGGCAAAGTTTAAAGTGAGGGATAGGATGAGATATTTTCAACAGGCTTGAGATTGAATATATAATCTTAGGAAGAAACAAATATATAGTCAACAATAGGATTTACATTTGAGAGCATTAGGCAACCTGGACATGGATGTTTTTAGTAATGCATGCTCACTTTCCTTTTAGGCTTTGGTACAATCATAAGAGTGACCTTTGTTTTCTGTGTCCAGAATGTTACTGTGATAAAATGTATATGTAGATTAGGTGACATGAGTATTTCTTCCACCATTAGTGGGAGCAATATTTTGAAGACGTATAAATTCGTATTGGGGGAACAAAGAGGTGTACCATGTGTCTATGAATATAGAAATAATGCATGAATAGACCATACTGTGAACAAATAATGTAACTGGTTCCAACTTTAAATAATTGATTTAATTAATATCTGAAAATGTAAAGGAAATCTTAAATTGATATACATACATTCATTATAACCAGTCATAAATCTAACGGTAATATTAGGGTTATGGTTTATCAAGAAGAATGTGTGAGTTTTGCTTCAAAAGTGATTATGGAAATCGAAAATAATGTGTTTGAAAAGAAGTCTCATGAAAAGACCAGTCAACAAATCTGGAGGAATATATGTGTTCTGAAGCAGGAAGTGATTGAAATTGAAACAAATGCCAATAAATTTGTGAACTTGTGGATGAAATATATATCCTATGATGTGCATAAACTGAGAAAATAGTAATGTACCACTGTTGAATAAAAATGAACCGGAAAATACACATCATGTCCCATAGGAAACTACTTGCATTGATATTAAACTGGGTATTACTGTAGAAATATTAGGATTTGTATGCACCATCCACTGAAGTTATCTTTCAGTACTAGGTAACAAATATGTATTTCAGGTTGATGAATATTTCTGAGAATTATCTTGTGAAAAGTTGATCATAAATCCACATACATGAATATGAATGATTTTAAGGAGTGTATAATAAGACTCATATATTTCATATTTTGAAAAATTTGTAGAGTGTGTATTCCAATCAAAATTCATCATGAAATATATATGTCATCCACAGATGCAAAAATATTTATTTCACTTGAAAATGGATTTATGTATAATGTTATTCTACTAGGAAGCTCACCCATATTTTGAATTTTCAGTTCCAACAATGTTTAGGAGGAGTGATCTCTTCTCATAATTTGTATCTGCCAAGTCAGCCACCTCACAAAAATGTACATGTGATAACAGATAGGATACTATATGTGCATATAAAAATACATGTGCTGAATAGGCTACAGAGAAATGAGACAGGAATTTGTTGAGAGCCACAGCTGAAGGGGGCCCAGCAAACTTCCAGCTGCCAGCAAATTTCCAGCTGCCGGCTGATTATTGGCTCACAGCGACCTCAGCATCATCTAGCTGATTGTCTCCTCTGTGGTGATGCTCATTGGGCTGTTTCCCTGCCCTTTCAGACCATGGAGCTGCTCCTTGGGGAACTTTTTTGGCTCCACCCAGCCAATCGGCCTCAAGAGCAGTAGGATTGTGGCAGGTGGAGAGGCTTGTGTGTGTGAGAGAGACTTTACAAGGAAGCCAGTAGTGGCAGTTGGGCTCTGAGGGTTTTTCCTGAGGAGTTGTTTTGTTTGCCGTGTGTGGTTCTAAAAATAAAGTTAGTTTTTTTTTTTTTGACAAGTGGCTCCTGAATCATGCCCAGCCAGACTGCAGCATTTTGTGGCTCACATGGGAACGACTGAGGGTAAGTGATAAGGTAAACTGCTTGCCCCTTTGGGCAAGGTGAAAGGATGGGTAGCCATTTTAAGATGACTCCTTTGTTTTGCTTCACTTTTATTTTAAGTTGCCTGTTCCTGGAGATGAGTGGGATGGAAGAAAAACCACTCACATCTGAGAAAAAAACTATTTACGTCTGAGGAACAGATAGGTATAAAGGACGGATGCACATGTCAGGAGGATAGAAAGGCTATAATGACTTTTTGTTGTTCCCTTTTTAATTCATTCTGTCTCAGTTTTGTTTGGCGTCATCTTGTTGGGTTGTATTATAATAGAAATACGGGATCAGAAATTAGTAAAAAAACAAACTGAAAGAGTGTTAAATAAATTGTTAGAGAAAGGAGGCATCTCAGAAATATCAAGGAGAGTCAGGGCATTTGTTGATACAATACAAAAATGTAGCCCATGGCTTTTGAAGGAGGAGTCATTAAATATATCACAATGGAACCATCATGGTGAAGATTTAAAAGGATTAGAAAAGAGCAGCCGAGGGACTATGCCAGTTGGCACATTGCCATTGTGGACGTTCATATCTGGTTTGCTTAGTCCAAAGCCTTAAGTTCAGACAAAGATAGAGGAACCAAGTTTAGAGCATAAAAAGCAATCAGGGGCAAAGTTAAAAAAGGAGACTGCTACTAACACCTTTCTGTCACCAGAGGATGTAAATGTCCAACTAACAAGGCCACCTCCATGTGCTGGGAGGCCCCCAACCCCAACAGTTGATAGTTCGGATCCTGAGACAGGATCTCAAGTATTAACATGCCCTGTATTTGAGGTAGGAGGGCAGCGAATTCACCATGCTTTAAATTTCAAAATAGTGAAGCAGCTAAAAGAGGCTGTAACAACATATGGTCCTCAAGCACACTTCATTGTAAGCTTGGTCGAATCCATTAACACCTTGAACATGACGCCAGCAGATTGGGCTAATATGTGTAAAGCTGTGCTAAATGGAGGTCAATACCTATTATGGAAGGTTGCCAGTGAGGAATTTTGCAAAGAGATGTCTAGGCGAAATGCAGCAGCTGGTTATCCTCAGAGAAATCTAGATTTGTTGTTAGAAAAGAGACCTTATGAGGATCAGCAACAACAAATTCCATATGATCATGGCATATACGCACAAATTGCTGTAGAGGCAGTTAGGGCATGGAAGACTTTACAAGGACATGGAGGTTTACAAGGTCAATTATCTAAGGTAATACAAGGAGCTAATGAATCTTACGCTGGATTTGTAGATAGGCTTATTGAAACAGCTACAGAGTTTTTGGAAATACAGAACAAGCAATGCCATTATTAAAACAACTGGCTTATGACCAAGCGAATCATTGCTGCAGAGGTATCATTAGACCATGGAAACATGAAGATTTAAACACATTTATTAAATTTGGTAGAGACATTAATGAACAAGAGCAAGTCGTGGCAGCTGCAATAAAACAGGCTTTAGATGACAGAGACATTAATGAAAAAGGGCAAATTGTGGCAGCTTTAGTAAAACAGGCTTTAGAAGACAGGCCAAGAACATGCTACAATTGTGAACAAACAGGACTTTTTAAAAGGAATTGCCCCATAGGAGGAGGGTTTAACAAAACTAGGTATCAAAGGACTAGAATACCGGGTATTTGGCCACAATGACGTAGAGGGAGACATTGGGCTAATGAATACCATTCTCAAACCACCATAGAGGGTACTTCATTATCAAAAAACAAACAAGCACCAGGTGTTTATCCACGATATCATGAAGAAAGGCATCCGGCTCCATTGCCAAAAAATGGACAGGGGGGCCCAATGCTCTGGGGCCCGAAACCGCAAATATATGGAGCACTGGAGGAAACCAGCAACCCCATCAGTGTAGTGCCCACGACACATTGTTCATCAGATCCCTCATCAGACAAACCAGAGGGAGCGCAGGGTTGGACATCTGTGCCTCCGCCAGATCAATACTAACTCCAGAGATGGGAGTTCAAATCATTCCCACAGGGGTGAAACGACCTCTTCCCAAAAGAACAGTAGGCTTATTATTGGGATGCAGCTCTTCTACTCTAAAAGGACTTATGATGAGTCCTGGGGTAATTGATCCCGATTATGAAGGTGAAATAAAAATTATAGCCAGTTTTCCAAAGGGTATATCAGTAATTTCTCCAGGAGATAGAATAGCACAATTAATAATAATACCCAGCCCACATGATAAATTTTACAGTTATGCTGTAGAAAGGGGTTCCAAAGGATTAGGCTCCACAGGTGTAGATTGGGCTATGCTTTCTTTAAATTTATATTCTCGCCCCATGCTAAAACTAAATATTCAAGGACATGAATTCAATGGGCTACTGGATACAGGTGCAGACCTTAGCATCATCTGTCGTCAAGAATGGCCAAAACATTGGCCATTACAACAAGCCACTCAAACGCTTCGAGGCCTAGGAGTGGCGACTAATCCCCATAAAAGTGCAACGGTATTAGATTGGAAGGATCCTGAAGGATGTGAAGGAACTATACAGCCATATGTATTGGAACATCTTCCCGTAAATTTATAAGGATGAGATGTCCTAGATCAATTAGGTTTGACATTAACAAATAACATCAATCAAAATTCACCCACTATTATGGCTAGACAAGATTTTAGGAAAGGAAAAAGATTAGAAAAGCAAGAACAAGGTATAGCAACACCAATACAAAAAGATCAAGGAACAGATAGATATGGGTTGGATTTTCAGAAAGGGCCACTGAGACAATAAATATTACTTGGAAATCAGAAAGACCAGTATGGGTTCCTCAGTGGCCCCTGACTAAAGAAAAGATACAAGTAGCCCATGACCTGGTCAAACAACAATTAGCGGAAGGACATATACAACCTTCTGTGTCTCCCCATAATACTCTCATTTTTGTCCTTAAAAAGAAATCTGGTAAATGGAGACTATTGCAAGATTTAAGAGCCATTAATAATGGGATGGTTATTATGGGACCTGCTCAATCAGAGATTCCTCAATTGTGTGCTTTGCCAAAAACTTGGTATGTTTTCGTTGTAGATATTAAAGATCGTTTTATTTTCAATTCCAATTCATCCTGAGGATATTCCAAGTTTTGCATTTACTATACCTGCACTGAATCATGAAGGTCCTGACAAGAGATATGAGTGGAAAGTACTCCCTCAAGGGATGGCTAACAGCCCAACTATGCGTCAAATTTATGTTAACAAAGTAATCCAGCCACTTAGAAATCAAATTCCTGAAATACAAATTTTTCACTATATGGATGATGTATTATTAGCACACAAAGTTAAAAACCCAATGCTAGAATTGTATGCCACACTTACAAACGTATTAAAAAATTATAACCTAGAGATAGCAATAGGTAAAATACAATTAAATTTTCCAATTAATTATTTAGTAGCTCTATTATCCTCAACCATGGTCAGTCAACCAAAAATTCAAATACGAGTAGATCAACTCAAATCAATTAATGCCTTTCAAGAGTTATTAGGAGACTTAAATTGGATAAGGCCTCATCTAGGTATACCAACAGGAGAGTTGGGACCTTTATTTGATATCCTAAAAGGACCATGAGATCCAAAATCACTCAGAATGTTAACGCCTGAAGCAAGAAAAGCAATAAAAATCATTGAAACATATATGGGAAATATGCTTTTGGATAGAGTTGATATAATTTTGCATTTATTATTTATTGTACTAACAACAAAAAAAAATATTTCTACAGGAGTATTTTGGGAAGAAGGTCCATTATTATGGATACATTTATCTTATTCTTCTAACACTATTATTACTTGCTATCCTGAGCCTGAGGGAGAATTAATACTCATAGGAATAAAAGCAGCAAAAAGAGTGTGTGTGGAATTTCACCCAATAAAATTATTACTCCATATACTATGAATCAAATTGATGAATTAGCTAATTAGTTAAATACTTGGGCAATAATCGTGTGTAAATCTAATGTTTCATTTGATAACCACTTACCATCTTATCTTTTATTGTCTTTTTGGTCATCGCATCCTGTAATTTTTCCAAAAATGACAAGAAAACACCTATCATGAATGCTCCAAATATATTCACCGATGGGTTAAATAATGGTACAACAGCAATAGTTACACCTGATCCAACTTTTATATTTTTAGTACCAAAACAATCAGCTCACAAGGTAGAGCTTAGTACAGTATTACAAGCTTTTGTGATTTTTAAAGATTCTGTATTTAAATTATTTTCCGATAGTCAGTATATAGTTAATGCTATAGTATCCCTTGAAGATGCTGGTAGGATTTCCCCTTTCTCTACTGTTTTCTCTTTGCTTTCCACTATACAAAGTCTAATCTGGGACAGAAAAGATCCATTCTTTATAGGACATATCAGGGCACATACAGGATTGCCTAAAGCCCTTAGTTTGGGCAATGATTTAGCAGATAAAACTACAATTGACATACATACATATTTTCTTTACACTAGAAGAAGCAATAAATTTTCTTAAAAAGTTCCATGTCAATGCTTATACTTTACAAAAGCATTTCAAAAAAACTAAGGAACATCTAGACAAATTATAAAACAATGTCAAAATTGTGTGACCTTTTTACCACAAGTTAATCTTGGAGTCAATTCTAGAGGATTGATACCTAACCATATTTGGCAGATGGACGTCACACACTTGCCAGAATTTGGAAAATTAAAATATTTTCATGTTACAGTTGATATTTGTTCTGGATTTTTAATGGGCTCCCTTCATGCTGGAGAAAAAAACTAAAGATGTTATAGCTCATTGCTTACAAAATTTTGCCACTGTGGGCATTCCAAAACAGTTAAAAACAGATAATGCCCCCGGTTACACTTCTAACTCTTTTAAACAATTTTGCTCATCATTTGGCATTACTCATATAACATGAATCCCATACAATCCACAGGGACAAGGCATAGTTGAAAGAGCACATCAAACAATAAAAATGTACTTATTAAAGCACAAAGACGGAATTGAGAAGGGGTATATATTCCCCAAAGATAAACTTAAATTAACGCTTTTTACTCTAAACTTTTTAAACTTGGATTCATCAGGACTTAGTGCTGTGGAAAGGCATATGTTTCCAAAAAATGTGCATAAGCCCAAGGTCCTTTGGAAGGATATTCTAATAGGACAATGGAAAAGTGTTGACCCAGTAATTGTCTGGAGTCGGGCGTCTGTTTGTGTGTTTCCACAGGAAGAACAGCAGCTGATTTGGATTTTGGAGAGATTAACTAAAGTCCTGACCCAGTGATTGTCTTTAGTCAGGGGTCTGTTTGTGTGTTTCCACAGGAAGAACAGCAGGCAATATGGATTCCAGAGAAATTAACTAAAGTGATTTCTATAGACCAAAAAGAAGATGATTTGGCTCAAATTCATAACAGCTGATATCCAAAACTCCAGTTTGGCTATCCTTACATCTGCGACAGGACCAGGATGCTTTTTTCAATATCTATTTTATTATTGCCCTTTCCCACATCATGAAGTTCTATTTTCTATTTTTTTTTTTGAGCTCATACAGACCTAGGTTAATGTTTTGCTGATCAGTTCTATTTTTTGACTATAGAGTTTTTAGACATTCCAATGGTGATTTCACCTGTAAAAAGTTATAAGGCCTTTACTATTATGTTATGTGTTGTATATATTATATTATTTGTGCACACTTGTGTTTTGTGTTTTATGTTTGAATGTACATATATCCATATATCATATATGATGTGCGCTCATGAAAAAATGGATCCAATTTTTTTTTATTCACGTGATTTAAATAGTTTAATTTAAATTGGGTAAACAACTGTTGAGGATTGTTTTAATATGTGAACAAAAAAAGGAGTTTAGCAGAACTGTTTGTTGACTTTCACCTTTCCTTTTCATTATATTTAATAATTCTCTTCAAGATAATGTAAATTGTTAAGATAATTGGGTTTTTTAGTGCCTTCTGGAATGGTAAGTAATTTTTTCTTTAGCCATTATTGCCAGAATTCCAATCTTCAACCCAGTGCTGGTGAAGACAAAGATAAAACCAATCTACAGCTTCTGCAATAGCCATCACTGAACCGCTTGCAGAACTTGCCTGGAATATATATCACTTGTATGCATTGTGAACTAACATGTATGCATTGTGAACTATCTGTTGGTGCAGCGACTTGTGGTAGTGTTGGGGTAATTTTGCTGATGCTCTCATTGGTGGTACAATTTTTCCAAAAGGAGACATCAATTGGCTTGGTCTATCTTCCCTATTCTCACTTTATAGAGGTCAGGAACCTTACAGAGGAAGGCGAAAGACTTCATCTGCAATGACTGTACTTTCGGCCATTTTGGTTTTGGATGCACACATGGGATCTTTCTTTAGATCCATAAGGGGCTGAGAATTTAATCAACAGCCTCACATAGAGCTAAGAGGCTGATTCAGACACATCCCTTTCCAAAGCAATTAAGCAAAGAGCCACAGGTGATTTCCATTCATTTCCATTTGAAAACTGTTTTCTTCAGGTTTCACAAAGGGGTGGCCTGAGGCAAAGAACTACCTGACATTCAGGGTAACAGAACAATATGTAAGCAAAAGTCCCAAAGCAGGGTTTATCCACTGAGACTTTTCTGGTCACAGTGATCTGAGTTTTCTGAGATTCTCGCCATTCACTTCAGCTATCCAGAACATAGCCATGTCACAGACCTTGGAAGTGATTCATATCTTGGACACAAAACCATGAGCCTCTTCTGGAGAGTGGCCAGAATTCAGGAAGAAAACAGCAACTTAGGAAATTAGCAGGTGTTGCCCATCGATAAGGCAAGCCAAAGTCCATACATAAATCGGGCAGGATGAATGCTGGGAAGCTTTCTACCAGACAGGACACATCCATTGAATCATTCTCTTTTCTAATGTCTACAACCACGGACACAGTGCGATACACAGACATAGAAACAGTCGCCTTGTCAAATGACTTATTAAAAACAGTTCACTACAAACCAAACAAACCACCTTTCCTACATATTCTCAGAATATGAGACAAACCAAAAAACCACACCCACATAACAAAGGCACCTCCTTCCCTCAAATGGGTCTGTGACTATCCGGAGTGTCCTCTGACTGGTGGGCCACAATATGTTCCCCTGAGATGGCCTGTCCTGTATGAGATTAGGTCTCCTTGGTCAACTCTGTGAACTTGTCAGAAGCCAGGGGTGAGCCTCTACCTGCTTGCTCAGAAAAGGCCCCTCTTGAGAGCTTTCCTGTTATTTGGCCATTCCCACATCGGTAGGTATCAAGAAAGATTGACTCTATCCTTGGAAAATCAAAACAAGTGAGACCACTAAGACTGGGACTTGGACTGGCTCTGGGTGCCTGGCTTACTGGATCTAAGTTCAGAGAGTTTGATCACCACGGAAGTGACGTAAGTCACTTCCTTCAGGAATTGAATGAGTTCACTGCCTTGGCAACCACTTTGTCCTAAGAGTTGACTCCAAGGGTCCCATGAGATGGAGGCTGCCCCTGCTTCCTGTGACACTTTCACAAGTTAGAATGGTATATCAACCATAGGCACACAGGAACAGCTCTCCACACAGGCCTGGTTTGGTCCATCTTCTCTACATTAATAAGTGAGAGGCTGATTCATACATATCCCTACATCCTGACCAGGTTGTTTTCCATGGAAGATGACTTTTGCTCTCTCAGGTCTTTCATAGCTGCCTACAACTTATCCAGGTGTCATTTATGTAGGACATTTGAAGTTCTCAATAGGTGGAAGATCGCCTACATTCCTGTATTGAAATACCAACTCCTTCCCTGCTCTTCTGTAAAGTTAGATTGAGGGAAGAGTGTATGATTAGGGTGAATAACAGGTTCGATTTGGGTGAGGAATCATTCTGAGGGTTGAATAACAGTATCGGGAACCCGCGATATTTACAAGAATATATAGGTGAAATATAAGTATGAAAACAGAAATCTAGTTAAGATTTGAAGCCGAGAAGGGCATGGGAACTTGATTGGGATACTTAGCGTTGAATTACGTTCTGAACAGATGTCTCAGATAAATCGATATACAATGGCATAGGACCATGTACCTTGAATGATTGAATGTAGAAGAGAACATCAAGTCAAAAAGGAATACTCGGTAGGAACAGGAGATAGTAGTTTTAGGAAGAAGAGTGAGTATAGGATCTGGACCAAAAGTTCTTTAGCAATATGGTTTCAGTTGAGAGTGAATGTAAATGTTAGAACATGTGAAGAGTCAGTCACGATGATGAACTGGGGAAAATATGGAGGAAAGCAGATATTAATAGAGACATTAGGAAATCAGGCAAAGTATAAACTGAGTCATAGGACTAGACATTTTCAACAGGGTTGAGTTTGGATATATAATGTTAGAAAGAAACAAATATGTAGTCACCAATAGGATTGACATTTGAGAGCATTAGGCAACCTGGACATGGGTGCATTTAGTAATCCATGCTCATTTTCCATTTAGGCTTTGGTACAATCATAGGAGTGACCTTTGTTTTATGTGTCCAGAATATTACTGTGATAAAATGTATATGTAGATCAGGTGACATGGGTATTTCTTCCACCATTTCTGGGAGCACTATTTTGAAGAAATATAAATTAGTATTGGGGGTAAAAAGGGTATACCCTGTGTCATAGAATATATTGATAATGCATCAATTGACCATCATGTGAATAAATAATATAACTGGTTCCACTTTAAATAATGGATTGAATTGATATCTGAAAATATATAAGAAATCTAATATTGATATACAGTCATTCATTCCAACGAGTTATACATCTAATGGTAATATTAGGGTTATGGGTTATCATGAAAGGTGTGTGGGTTTTGCTTCAAAAGTGATTACGGAAATCGAAAATAATGTGTTTGGAAAGAAGTCTCATGAAAATATCAGTCAAGAAACATGGAGAAATACATGTGTTCTGAAGCAGGAAGTGACTGAAAGTGAAACAAATGCCTATCAATTTGCTAACTTGTGGATGAAATATGTATCCTATGATGTGCATAAACTGAAGAAATAGCAATGTACCAGTGTTGAATAAAAATGAACTTCAAAATACACATCATGTCCCATAGTAATCTACTTGAATTGATGTTAAACAGGGTCAGTTACTGTAGAAATGTTAGGATATGTATGCACCATTCAACGAAGTTAGTTTTCAGTACTAGGAAACAAGTATGTATTTTAGGTGGATGAGTATTTCTGAGAATAATCTTGTGAAAAGTTGATTATAAATCCACATACATGAATATAAATGAATTTAGGGAGTCTACAATAAGACACATGTTTCATATTTTGAAAAATCTAGACAGAGTGCATATATATATATATATATATGTGTATATATATATATATATATATATATATATACTTATATATATATATATACACACACACAGAGAGAGAGACATTAAAAATTGCAATATATATGCCAATCGAAATTTATCGTGAAATATATATCATCATCAGATCCAAAAATATTAATTTCACTGAACATGGATTTTTGTATAAGGTTGTTCAAATAGGAAGCTCACCCATGGGTTGTATTTTCAGTTCCAACAGCGTTTACGAGGAGTGGTCATTTCTCACAATTTGTATCTGCCAATCAGCCTCCTCATGAGACTGTATGTGTGATAACCAGGTAGGATTCTATATGTGCATATAAAAACACATGTTCTGAATAAGCTAGAGAGAATGGGAGACAGTAATTTACATATTTGTTAACTTTAAAAACACATGGAAAACTATTTCAATTAAAAATTGACTAGACTTATTACTCCTACCCTATATAATGCAAAAGGCAAGTCCAACTATACACCATGCCTCCTATGAAATGCTTGTATTTCTATTTTGTTTGAGTTATTTTTCTCCATCATATTAGGATTAGTAGTCAGAGTCTATTAGGATATGGGTTAATGTCAGGGATTCAGTATTTCAAATAAATGCTGCACACAAATTTTTGCACTCTCATACAGAAAAATGCCTTGACATTACCCTCGCCTGAAGTAAGACACAATTAGAGGAGAAGAGTTAAAAATTCTGTGAATACATATCTGGAATGGAATACGCTCAGGAGTTCACAACCTTGGAGGTGGTAGAGGAGTTTCCAAAAGTAAGGGACAGGGTAAACACTCAACAAACATGGAGCTCTGCTGGCCTAAAGACTTCTTGAGAAACTGCCTCTGAGGTTGCACACTTGAAATATAAGTATTTGTCAGGAGCTTCCTTTGTAGTGAGACCATCAAAGCTGGGTGTGCATGTATGTGACCTGGAGGACATAGTTTCTTATTTTCCACTGAACATGAGGCAGCAGTGCTGATTTCTCTCTATGTAGGTTAACAGTGTCCACTGGGGGCTAAGTTTCTCTCTGTGTGGACTGTGAAGCCATTTGGTCATCCTCCACTTTTCGTGGTATTTCTTACTGCTGCACTGGGAGTTTGTTATTTGCTTCACGAAATACAAGTAGTTCACCTGGTACAGTGCTGGAGGGAGTTCTGTCACCTGTGGTGGGTAAGGGTCTGCAAGAGAATGCACCAACCATGCTTCTATCCCACATAGCTTTTCCCTTGACCATAACATCCTGATTCTGAACATTGCCCTGAAACCTCTCCAAATAACAAGATGCCTTTACATATAAGGGTCTGCTGGCTGCATCATGTCAGTCACAAGCCATTTGGAAGACAATGGAAGATCCCCAGGGCCCCACCACAGATGTTTTATCACACACCTGCCCTCCACTGCTCTAGGCCCACTACTCAGAAGGCTCCAACTTACTGGCATCTCTGTTCTACACCATTTGCATGAAACCCAGTGAATCAAGGCACTGTCTGTTATACTCATGATCAGAAACCGGACATCCAAACTTTCTCCAGTGGTACCTGGTCCTGGGAATTTCAAAAATTTCATGGTATTTATCTAGCCATTTTTCAAGGATGAAGTTGGAGGCACTGTGGGTTTCAATTCATTCAGGAACCTTTAAATTTTGAGAAAGCTGATTTCAATGAAATCTCTATAGAACTCTCACAGACAAGGCTTCTCAAAGAGTGGCCAAAAGGTCACATGAAACCAGGCCCATTGAGGTCTACAGTGTGAGTTTCATGTGTGTTTTGACTCTCAACTATGGCTGCCAAGTCATTCAGAATAAAATCATGTGATATCCTGGCTGAAATTTCCAATGCTCTGTGGAAAGCCACCCTGGGCCTAGATCTCAGTTTCCAAGGGCAACTCTCATGTGTGGCCTCTTATAATCCCAACACAATTCATGACACCTCCTCTCTGAGTTCAGTTCCAGAACTCAGTGTCTAAGGGGAATCACACCAGAGTTCACACCCAGGTGGACCCAGTCTGTTAGGGTAAAAGAAATTGAAGTTAAAGTGTAAAATAGCGGGTGTTGTAAAGTTTCTAAGCTGCAAAGCCTGAGTTAAAATGTAAAGGACCAGGTATTGTTAAGTTCCCATGCTAAACCTAAAACCTGAAATTCCTGTAGCTGTTAGGACAATCCTTTCACTGCCCATTAAATATTCCCCCTGACCATCCAGTTGTTTAATAATCTAGGACCCTGTGCAGCTTGGCACCTAAGCATATCAGGGCCCAAACCAATCAGTTTGAATGTACACCCCTCCTTAGGATCGACCTATCACCCCCGCCCGACCTGATTCCACCAATGAATGTGCTAATCAAGTTGGAGAGTTGTTGTTCGATTTTCCGGCTGATCAAGATGATTTCCTCTGATATATATAAAGCCTCTGCCTACCCAAAAAGTGTACTGAAGCACTGCTTAACCTCTTCTCGGGGATCTGGGCCGCTGTTGCTTGTTGAGTGAGCACAGAGCCCCAGCGAACTGAATTGGATCCTCAATAAATCCCCATTGCTGTTGCATGAGCCAGTCTCTTGGTAGTCTCTTCCTCCGACGTCTGCTGGAATCTTACAAGTAATCTCTTCCAACTGCCACACAAATGACCACAATTAAAACCAAAACACTCCCACATGGCCCTCATATTCTTCCATATAGACACTCATCATATCCTCTGGCTAAAGGTTTCCATGAGGGGCGCAGCCCAAGACAGTGTCCAAAATAAGCTCCCTTGCCTCTGGTTTGCCTAAAGTCAGGGTGGCCTGTACAACCTTCCTGTGAACCAGGAGTGGTCAAATAGGCCTGCCATTAATACTACTTCGGTTCACCAATTTGAGGCCTACTGACTGTGGGGTTTAGATTCTTTATGTGAATTGGAGTAATCAGAAAACCCAAGCACCTATGGGCTAGCCTCTGCAGGGCTTTTAAGAACTCAATTGACCCAAAGGATCCCTATTCTCACTTGATGGAGGTCAGGAACCTTACAAAGGAAGGTGAGAGACTTTATCCATAATGACTGCTCTTTTGGCCAGTTTGGTTTGAATGCACACATGGGATCATTCTTTAGATCCATCAGGTGCTGATAATCTAAGCCACAGACTCACAAAGGGCCAAAAGGCTGAATCAGACACATCTCCTTCCAAAGAAATTAAGAAAAGAGCCACAGGGGATGTCCATTCATTTCCATTTGAAAACTGTTTTCTTCAGGTTTCAAAAAGAGATGGCCTGAGGCAAAGACCTTGCTGACATTCAGGTCAACAGAACAATAGGTAAGCAAAAGGCCCAAAGCAGGGTTTCTCCAATGAGACTTAAATGGTCACTCTGATATCTGAGTATTCTGAGATGCTCTCCATTCCCTTCAGCTATCCAGTACATGGCCATGTCACAGAGCTTTTAGGTGGTACATATCTTGGAGAGAAAACCATGAGCCTATTCTGGATATTGGCCAGAATTCAGGAAGAAAACAGGAACTTAGAAAGATAGCAGGTGTTGCCCATCGATAAGGAAAGCCTCAGACCATTAATAAATTTGGCAGGATACATGCTGGGATGCGTTCTACTAGACAACACAAATCCATTGATCCATTCTCTTTTCAACTGTCTACAACCACGGACACAGTGGGATTCAGAGACATAGAAACACTCGCCTTGTCAAATGACTTACTAGAAACAGTTCACTCGAAACCAAACAAACCGCCGCTACTACCTATTCTCAGAACATTAGACAAAACCACAAACACACACACACATACAAAGGCACCTCCTTCCCCCAAGTAGGACTGTGACTATCCAGAGTGTCCTATGACTGGTGGGTCATACTATGTTCCACTGAAATGGCCTGTCCTTTCTCAGATCTGGTCTCCTTGTCCAACTCTGTGAAGTTGTCAGGAGCCAGTGGTGAGCCACTACCTGCTTTCTCAGAAAAGGCCCCTCTTCAGAGCTTTCCTGGCATTTGGCCATCCACACATCAGTAGTTACCAAGAAACTCTGACTCTCTCCTTGGTAAATCAAAAAAATTGAGACCCCTGGGACTCGGACTGTGACTGGCTCTGAGTGCCTGGCTTCCTGGATACCAAGTTCAGACAGTTCCATCACCAAAGAAGTGTGATGAGGTCACTTCCTTCAGGAACTGAATGAGGTCACTATCTTGACAACCTCTTTGCCTTCACAGTTGCTTCCAAAGGTCCCATGATATGGAGGCTGCCCCTACTTCCTGTGATACTTTCACAGGTTATAATGGTATATCAACCATAGGCACCTAGAGACAGCTCTCCACATAGGCCTGTTTTGGTCCATCTTATCTATATGAAAAAAAGAGAGGCTCATTCAGACACAACCCTTTATCCTGACCAGGTTATTCACCATGGAAGATGTCTTTTGCTCTCTCAGGTCCTTCATAGTTGCCTACATCTTCTCCATGGATCATTTCTGCATGGGCCTTTTAGGTTCTCAGCAGGTGGAGAATCCCCTACATGCCTGTATTTTGAGACCAACTCTGTCCCTGCTCTTCTGAAAAGTTAGATTGAGGGATCAGTGTATGGTTAAGGTTAATAACATGTTTGATTTGGGTTAGGAATCATTCCGCTCAATTAATAATGGTATTGGGAACCTGTGACATTTTTAAGAATATATAGGTGAAATATAAGTATGAAAACAGAAATCTAGGTAAGATTTGAAGCCCAGAAGGGCATTGGGCCTTTGATTGGGATACTTAGCATTGAATTATGTTATGCACAGATGTCTCAGATAAATCGATATACAATGAAATAGGACCTTGTACCTTGGATGATTGAATGTAGAAGAGAACATCCAATCAAACAGGGATAGTCTGTAGGATCAGGAAGATAGTCGGTAGGTGTTGAAATGAGGGCGAGTATAGACTTTGGACCAAAAGTTCTTTAACAATAGGGTTTCGGTTAGAGAGTGAATGTCAATATCAGCACATGTTTAGGGTCACTCACAATGATGAACTGGGGAAAATATGTAGCAAAGCAGATATCAATAGAGATATTAGGAAATCAGGTATAGTACAAAGTGAGTGATAATATTAGACATTTTCAACAGGGTTGAACTTGACTGTATAATCTTAGGGAAAAATAAATATGGAGTCACAAATAGATTGACATTTGAGAGCATTAGGCAATTTAGACATAGATGTTTTAGTAATCCATGGTCAATTTCCATTTAGGCTTTGGTACAATCATAAAGGTGAACTTTGCATTTTGTGTCCAGATTATTACAGTGATAAAATGTATATGTAGATCAGGTGGAGTATTTCTTCCACTGTTTCTGGGAGCAATATTTTGAAGATGCATAAATTAGTATTGGGGGTAAAAATGGGTGTACCATGTGTTTATGAATATTGAGATAATGCATGAAGAGACCATACTGAGAATTAAAAATATAACTGGTTCCAACTTTAAATAATGGAATGAATTGATATCTGAAAATATACATGAAATCTTATATTGATACACATACATTCATTACAACCATTTATACATCTAATGGAAATATTAGGGTTATGGATAATCATGAAAATTGTGTATATTTTGCTTCAAAAATCATTATGAAAATCAAAAATAATGTGTTTGGAAAGAAGTTTCATGATAAGACCAGTCAAGTAACCTGCAGGAATACGTGTGTTCTGAAGCAGAAAGTGATTGAAAGTGAAACAAATACCTGTAAATTTGATAACTTTTGGATTAAATATATATCCTATGATGTGCAAAAAAAGAAGAAATAGTAATTTACCAGTGTTGAATAGGAATAAACGTCAAAATACATAAAATGTCCCATAGGAATCAACTTGCTTTGATATTAAACTGGGTCAGTTACTATAAAAATATTAGGATTTGTGTGCACCGTTCACTGAAGTTAGCTTTCAGTACTAGGTAACAAATATGAATTTCAGGTGGATGAATATTTCTGGAATAATCTTCTGAAAAGTTGATTATAAATCCAAGTACATGAACATGAATAAATTTATGGAGTGTATAAAAGACACATATATTTCATGTTTTGAAGAACCTGGAGAATATATATATATATATACAAAAAACACACACAGAGACATTAAAAACTGGCAATATATATGCCAATAGAAATTCATCATGAAATATATATCATCCATTGAAGCAAAAATATTTATTTTACTAAACATGGATTTAAGTAAAATGTTGTTAAACTAGGAAGCTCACCCATAGGTTGAATTTTCAGTTCCAACAGTGTTTAGGAGGAGTGATCTCTTCTCACAATTTGTATCTGCCATGTCATCCACCTCACAAAAATATAAGTGTGATACCAGGTAGGATTCAATATGTGCATTAAAAATACATGTTCTGAATAGGCTTCAGAGAAAGGGAAACAAGAATTCACATATTTGTTAACTTTAAATCACATGGAGAACTTTTTCATTTAAAAATTGACTAGATTTGTAACACCTACCCTTTATCATGCAAAAGGCAAGTCCAACTATACAACAGGCCTCCTCTGAACTGGTTGTATTTCTATTTTGTTTGGGTTATTTTTCTCCATCATATTAGGATTAGTAGTGAGAGTCTAGTAGGGTATGGGTAAGTGTCAGGGATTCAGAATTTCGAATGGAAAATAGGAAAATTAATCTCATGTGTATTCAAATATGTGCTACACAAAAATCTCCCCACTCTGATCCAGAACAATGCCTTGACATTTCCTTCACCACAAGTAAGACACAATTAGAGGAGAAGAGTTAGAAAATTTGTGAATACATATCCGGAATGGAAAATGCTCAGGAGTTCACAACCTTGGAGTTGGGAGAGGAGTATCCAAAAGTAAGGGATAGGGTAAACACTCCACAAACATGAAGTTCTTTTGGCCTAAAGACTTCTTGACAAACTGCCTCTGAGTTTGGGCACTTAAAGTATATGTTGTTGTCAGGAGATTTAGCTTCCTTTGTAGTGAGACCATCAAATCTGGAATGGCATCTATGTGACCTGGAGGACATGGTTTCTTGTTTTCCAATGAACATTAAGCAGCAGTGATGAATTCTATCTTTGTCGGCAATTTTTGGCCACCTGGGTCTAAGTGTCTGCCCGCGTGGACTGTGAAGTCATTTGGTCATCCTCCACTTTTCGTGGTGTTTCTGGCTGCTGCACTCGTAGTTTGGTGTTGCTTCAAAAAATACAAGGAGTTCATCAGGGACACAGTGCTGGAGGGAGTTCTGTCAGGTGTGGTGGGTCAGGGTTTACAGGAGAATGCACCAACCAGGCTTCTATCCCACATAGCTTGCCCCCTTGACAAGAGCAACCTGATTCTGAACATTGCCCTGAAACCCCTCTATATAATAAGATGCCTTTACATATAAGGGTCTGCTGGCAGCAGCATGTCAGTCACAAGCCATTTGGAAGTCAAAGACATATTCACATGGCCCCACCACAGATGTTTATCACACACCTTCACACCACAGCTCTAGGCCCACTACTCAGCAGGCTCCAACTTACAGGCATCTCTGTTCTACTCCATTTTCATGAAACCCAGTCAATCAAGGCATTGTCTGGTACACTCATGATCAGGAACCAGATATCCAAAGGTTCTCCAGTGCCACCTGGTCATGGGAATTTCAAACCTTGCATGGTATTTATCTAGCCATTTTTCAAAAATGAATTTGAGACACTCTGGGTTTCAATTAATTCAGGAACCATTAAATGGTGAGGAAGCTCATTTCAATGAAAGCTCTAGAGAACTCTCATAGGCAAGGCTACATAAACAGAGGCCAAATGGTAACATAAGCAATGCCCATTGAGGTCTACAATGTTAGGTCCATGTGTGTTTTGACTCTCATTGATGGCTGCCAAGTCTTTCAGAATAAAATCATGTGATATCCTTGCAAAGATTCCCAGTTTTCTGTGCAAAGCCACCCTGGGCCTAGATCACAGATACCAAGAGCGAATCTCATGCGTGCCCTCCTAAAATCTCAAAACAATTCATGGCAATACTTCACTGAGGTCAGTTCCAGAAAGCAGTCTCTAAGGGGAATCACACAACAGTTCAAGCCCAGGTGAACACAGTTATCTCTTCCAACTGACACACAAATGACCACAATTAAAACCAAAACACTTCGACATGGCCCTCATTTTCTTCCATATAGACACTCATCATAACCTCTGGCTGGAGGTTTTCATGAGGAGCGCAGTCCAAGACAGTGTCCAAAATAAGCTCCCTTGCCACTCATTTGCTAAAGTCAGGGTGGCCTGGACATACTTTCTGTGAACCAGGCGTGATGAAATAGGCATGCTGTGAAGACTACACCGCTTCTCTACTTTGAGGCCAACTGACTCAGAGGTTAAGATTCTTTATGTGAATTGGAGTCATGAGAAAACCCAAGCACCTCTGCAGGGCTTTGGAGAACTCCTCTGACCCAAAGGATCCCTATTGATGGAAGTCAGGAACCTCACAGAGGAAGGCGAGACGTCATCCACAAGAACTGCTCTTTTGGCCATTTTGGTTTTGGATGCACACATGGGATCTTTCTTTAGATCCATCAGGTGCTGAGAATCTAAGCCACAGCCTCACACAGGGCCAAGAGGCTAAATCACACACATCCCTTTCCAAAGCAATAAAGCAAAGGGCCACAGGTGATGCCCATTCGTTTCCATTTGAAAACTGTTTTCCTCAGGCTTCACAAAGGGGTGGCCTGAGGCAAAGGACTTCTTGAAATTAAGGGCAACAGAACATTATGTAAGCAGAAGGCCCAAAGCAGGGTTTCTCCACTGATACTTTACTGGTCACACTGATATCTGAGTTTTCTGAGATGCTCGCCATTCCCTGCAGATATCCAGTACATGGCCATGTCACAGAGCTTGGAGGTGGTACATATCTTGGACAAAAAAACATGAGCCAATTCTGGAGATTGGAAAGAATTCAGGAAGAAAATTGGTAATTAGGAAGATAGTAGGTGTTGCCCATCCTTAAGGAAAGCCGCAACCCATTCATAAATTGGGCAGGTTGAATGCTGGGAAGCTTTCTACTAGACAGGACAAATACATTGATGCATTCTCGTTTCTAATGTATACAACCACGGACACAGTGGAATACACAGACATAGAAACACTCGCCTTGTCAAACGACTTACTAGAAACAGTACACTCCAAAAAAAAAAAAAAAAAAAAAACTAACCGCCTTTCCTACCTATTCTCAGAAGATGAGACAAAATCATAAACCCACAACCACACCCACAAAGTCACCTCCTTCCCCCAAGTAGGTCTGTGACTCTACGGAGTGTCCTCTGACTGGTGGGCCATACAATGTTTCCCCGAAATGTCCTGTCCTGTCTCAGATCTGGTCTACTTGGCCAACTCTTTTAAGTTGTCAGAAGGGAATTTTGAGCCACTACCTGCTTTCTCAGGAAAGGCCCCTCTTCAGAGCTCTCCTTGCTTTTGGCATCATAATATCAGTAGGAACAAAGAAAGACTGACTCTGTCTTTGGTAAATCCAAGCAAGTGAGCCCACTGGGACTGGGACTGGGACTGGCTCTGTGTGCCTGGCTTCCAGGATCCCAAGTTCAGAGAGATCCATCACGAAGGAAGTGAGGTGAGGTCACTTCCTTCAGGAACTGAATGAATTCACTGTCTTGTAAACCATTTTGTCCTAATAGTTGCTTCCAAGGGTCCCATTAGATGGAGGGTTCCCCTACTTCCTCTGAAATGTTCACAAGTTAGAATGGTATGTCAACCTTAGGAACCCGGGAATAGCTATCCACACAGGCCTGGTTTGGTCCTTCTCCTCTACATTAAGAAGAGAGAGGCTGATTCAGACACATCCCTTCATCCTGACCAGGGTGTTTGACATGGAAGATGACTTTTGCTCTCTCAGGTCCTTCATAGATGACTATATCTTCTCCAGGGTTCATTTCTACATGGATCTTTGAAGTTCTCAGCAGGTGGAAGATCCCCTACATTCCTGTATTGTAAGACCAACTCTGTCCCTGCTTTTCATTAAATTTAGATTGAGGGAACAGTGTATTCTTAGGGTTAATAAAATGTTTGAATTGGGTTAGGAATCATTCTGCGGGATGAATAATGGTATTGGGAACCTGCGATATTTATAAAAATATAGAGGTTAAATATATGAATAAAAACAGAAATCTAGGTAATTTTGAAGTCTAGAGGGCATTGGGCCCTTGATTGGGATACTTAACTTTGATTTACATTGTGCACAGATGTCTCAGAAAAATAGATATATAATGGCATAGAACCTTGTACCTTGGATGATTGAATGTCGAAGAGAACATCCAGTCAAAAACGGATAGTCGGTAGGATTAGGTAGATAGTAGGTTTAGGAAGAAGTGTCAATATAGGATTTGGAATATATGTTCTATCGCAATAGTGTTTTGGTTAGAGAGTGAAAGTAAACATAACTTCATGTGAAGGGTCAGTCACAATGATGAACTGGGGAAAATATGTAGGAAACCACATATCAATAGAGACATAATGAAATCAGGCAAAGTATAAAGTGAGTGATATGATTAGGCATTTTCAACAGGGTAGAGTTTGAATATATAATCTCTGGAAGAAACAAATATGTAGTCACCAACAGGATTGATAATTGAGAGGATTAGGCAACATGGACAGGAATGTTTTTAGTAATCCATGTTCACTTTCCATTCAGACTCCGGTACAATCATAAGTGTGACATTTACTTTTTGTGTCCCGAATATTACTGTGATAAAATGTGTATGTAGATCTGGTGACATGAGTATTTCTTACACCATTTCTGGCAGTAATATTTAGAAGACATATACATAAGTATTGGTTGTACAAAGAGGTGTGCCCTGTGTCTATGAATATAGAGATAATGCATGAATTGACCACACTGTGAATAAATAATATAGCTGATTCCACTTTAAATAATGGATGGAATTGATATCTGAAAATATTTAAGATATCTTATATTGATATAAAATCATTCATTCCAACCAGTTATACATCTATTGTTAATATTAGTGTTATTGTTTATCATGAACGGTGTCTGAGTTTCGCTTCAAAAATGATTATGAAAATTGAAAATAATGTGTTTTGTAAAGAAGTCTCATGAAAAGACCAGTCAAGAAACATGGATGAATACATGTGTTCTGAAGAAGGAATTGATTGAAAGTGAAACAAATGCCTATAAATTTGCGAAACTGTGGATGAAAAATATATCCTATGATGTGCATAAACTGAAGAAATCATAATGTACCAGTGTTGAATAAAAATGAACGTCAAAACACACAGCATGTCCCATTGGAATCTACTCGCATTGATGTTAAACTGGGTCAGTTACTGTAGAAATATTAGGATTTGTATGCAACATTCACTGAAGTTAGTTTTCACTAGTAGGAAAAAATATGTATTTCAGGTGGATGAATATTTCTGAGAATAATCATGTGAAAATTTGATTATAAATCCACATACATGAATATGAATGAATTTAGGAAGTGTGTAATAAGACACATATATTTCATATTTTGAAAAATCTGGAGACTGTATATATATATATATATATATATATATACACACAGACATTAAAAAGTAGCAATATATATGCCAATCGAAATTCACCATGAAATATAAATCATCCACAGATGCAAAAATATTCATTTTACTGAACATGGATTTATGTATAATGTTGTTCATCTAGGAAGCTCACCCATAGGTTTAATTTTCTGTTCCAACAGTGTTTAGGAGCTGTGATGTCTTCTCGCAATTTGTATCTGCCAAGTAAGCCACCTCACAAGATTGTACGAGTGGTACCAGGTAGGATTCTGTATGTGCATATAAAAATACATGTGCTGAATATGCTACGGAGAAAGGGAGACACAAATTCTTACATTTGTTTACTTTAAAAACACATGGAGAACTCTTTCAATAAAAAAATTAACTAGTTTATACCTTCTACCCAATATAATGCAAAACACAATTCCAACTACACACCATGCCTTCTCTGAACTGCTTGTATTTCTATTCCGTTTGGGTTATTTTACTCCACCATATTAGGATTAGTAGTCAGAGTCTAATAGGGTATATGTTAGTGTCAGGGATTTAGTATTCTGAATGGAAAATTGGAAAATGAATCCAATGTGTATGCAAATATGTGCTACACAAAATTTTTCCCACTCTCATCCAGAACAATGCCTTGACAATACTTTCACCCCAAGTAAGACACAATTAGGAAAAAAGAGTTAGGAATTCTGAGAATACAAATCTGGAATGGAATATGATCAGTAGTTCACAAACTTGGAGGTGGTAGAGGAGTTTCCAAAAGTAAGGGACAGGGTCAAAACTCTCCATATAACAAGATGCCTTTACAAATAAGGGTCTGCTGGCTGCATCCTGTCAGTCACAAGGCATTTGGAAGCCAATGGCAGATCGAAATGGCCCCAGCGCATATTTTGTGTCACACACCTGCCCAACATTGCTCTAGGCCCACTGCTCAGCAGGCTCCAACTTACTGGCATATCTGATCTACACCATTTTCATGAAACCCAGTCAATCAAGGCACCGTCTGGTATACTCATGATCAGCAACAGGACATCCAAAGTTTCTCCAGTGCCACCTGGTCATGGGAATTTCAAAAATTTCATGGTATTTATCTAGCCATTTTTCAAGGATGAAGTTGGAGTCACTATGGGTTTCAATTAATTCAGGAACCATTAAATGGTGAGGAAGCTCATTTCAATGAATGCTCTGAAGAACTCTCACAGGCAAGTCTTCCCAAAGAGTGGCCAAAAGGTCACATGAAGCCAGACCCATTGAGGTCTACAATGTGAGTTCCATGTGTGTTTTGACTCTCAACTATGGCTGCCAAGTCTTTAAAAATAAAATCATGTTATATCCTGGCTGAGATTCCCAGTGCTCTGTGGAAATACACACTGGCCTTAGATCTCAGTTTCCAAGGGTCACTCTCATGCGTGGCCTAATAAAATCCCGACAAAATTTATGGCAATACTGCTCTGAGGTCAGTTCCAGAACTCAGTCTCTAATGGGAGTCACACCAGAGTTCAAGCCCAGGTGGACCCAGTCATCTCTTCCAACCACGATACAAATGTCCACAATTAAAACCAAAACACTCCCACATGGCCCTCATCTTCTTCCATATAGACACTAATCATTACCTCTGATAGCAGGTTTCCATGAGGGGCGCAGCCCACAACAGTGTCCAAAATAAGCTCCCTTTTTCCCTCATTTTCCTAAAGTCTGTGTGGCCTAGACACCCTTCCTGTTAACCAAGAGTGATCAAATAGGCATGCCGTTAATGCTGCTTTGCTTCTCCAATTTGAGGCCAAATTACTGTGCGGTTTAGATTCTTTATGTGAACTGGAATCATGAGAAAACCCATGCACCTATAGGCTAGCCTCTACAGGGCTTTAAATATCTCATTTGACCCAAAGTATCACTATTCTCACTTAATGGAGGTCAGGAACTTTACATAGGAAGGCGAGAGACTTCATCTACAATATCTGCTCTTTTAGCCATTTTTGTATTGGATGCACACATGAGATATTTCTTTGGATCCATCTAGTGCTGAGAATCTAAGCCACAGCCTCACACAGTGCCAAGAGGCTGATTCAGACACATCCCTTTCCAAAGCAATTAAGCACAGAGCCACAGGTGATGCCCATTCATTTCAATTTGAGAACTCTTTTCTTCAGGCTTCACAAAGGGGAGGCCTGAGGCAGAGACCTTCCTGACATTCAGGGCAATAAAACAATAGGTAAGCAAAAGGCACAAAGCAGGCTTTCTCCACTGAGACTTTACTGGTCATACTGATATCTGAGTTTTCTAAGAAGCTCGTCATTCCCTTCAGGTATCCAGTACATGTCCATGTCACAGAGCTTGGAGGTGGTACATATCTTGGGCACAAAAGCATGAGCCTATTCTTTAGAGAGGCCAGAATTCAGGAAGAAAACAGGAACTTTGGAGGATAGCAGATGTTGCCCATCCGTAAGTCAAGTAGCAGTCCATTCATAAATTGGGCAGTATGAAGGCTGGCAAGCTTTCTACTAGACAGGACACATCCATTGATGCATTCTCTCTTCTTATGTCTACAACCACGAACACCGTTTTATATACAGACATAAAAACACTCGCCTTGTCAAAGTACTTACCAGAAAGAGTTCACTCAATCCAAACAAACCGCCTTTGATACCTATTCTCAGAACAAGTGAAAACCACAAACCTACTCCTACACCCATAAAGGCACCTCCTTTCCCTAAGTAATTCTGAGACTATTTGGAGTGTCCTCTGACTAGTGGGCCACAGTATGTTCCCTTTAAATGGCATGTTCTCTCTCAGATCTGTCCTCCTTAGCCAACTCTGTAAAGTTGTCAGGAGCCAGCATTGAGCAACTACTTTTTTCTCAGGAAAGGCCCCTCTTCAGAGCTCTCTTGGCATTTTGCCATCCTCACATCAGTAGGTACCAAGAAAGACTGACTCTGTCTTTGATAAATCCAAACAAGTGAGACCGCTGGGACTGGGACTGGGACTGGCTCTGTGTGCCTGGCTTCCTGGATCCCAAGTTCAGATAGTTCCATCAACAAGGAAGTGAGGTGAGGTCAATTCCTTCAGGAACTGAATGAGGTCACTGCCTTGGCAACCACTTTGTCCTAACATTTGCTTCCAAGGGTCCCATGAGATGCAGGCTGCCCCTACTACCTGTGACAGTTTCACAAGTTAGAATGGTATATCAACCATAGGCACCCGGGAACAACTCTCTAAACAGGCCTGGTTTGGTCCATCTTCTCTACATTAAAATTTGAGAGCCTGATTCAGACACAACCCTTCATACTGACCAGGTTGTTTTCCATGGAAGATGACTTTTGCTCTCTCAGGTCCTTCATAGCTGCCTACATCTTCTCCAGTGATCATATCTGCATGGATCTTTGAGGTTCTCAGCAGATGAACAATCCCCTACATTCCTGTATTGTAATACCAACTCTGTGCCTGCTCTTCTGTAAAGTTAGATTGAGGGAAGAGTGTATGGTTATGTTTAATAACATGTTTGATATGGGTTAGGAATTATTCTGCTGGATGAATAATGGTATTGGGAACCTGAGATATTTATAAGAATATAGAGTTGGAATATTGTAATGGTCGGGCAGGCATAGGAGGAAGAGACCACCAAGAGACTGTCTCATGCAACAACAAAGGGTTTATTGAGGTTCCAGCATGCTGGGGCTCAGAGCTCACTTGAATAGAGCAGAGAGTCCTGAGAACAGCTTAAACAGAGCTTATATACTTTCCTTGGAGAGGGCAGGGAGGGAAATTTATTGATGCGTCAGGGAGAGTGGGCAGTTTGCTTTCAACGGGATGATGGAGTACATTCTGCAGTTTGGCAGTTGGGGACAGCACATTCTGGGAACAAGATTAGCAAACAGTTCTCAAGATTTCAACAGTGTTTTATTAAGCATACAGAAAAATAGGAAGTGACAAGTACCTATTTTATTAACTTTTTATTCCCCAATTCTTCTTCTGGTTACTTTTAATCATGAAAGTGATCATTGAAGGGTGTCACATTTTATGTCTCCTAGTGGGGTATATTGTTGTCTGATTACCATAAGTTTAAATTGTCCAATTTGAGCTTCGAGAAAGGAAACTACATGGTTGAGCCAACAGGGTCCTACAGTTAGCAATAATATGAGGATTATTAATGGACAGGCCTGGGCTTATGAAAGCATAGTTAACCAGAGGGACTGTGTGAACCAAGACTCAAACCACCCTTTTTGGGCCTCTCTCTCTCGTTGACACTCTTAAAGGCATTTTCTTAATATACTCATAGGTTCTTATACAACTCCAGTATGGTCGGCATAAAAACAACCTTCTTCCCTCAATGCAGCACAAAGTCCCCCTTCTCTCATGAAGAGAAGGTTTAACCCTCGCCTGTTCTGTAAAACAACTTCAGAGAGAGAGGTTAAACATTCCTGTAAAGCTGTGATGGAGGTTTTATTATCTTTAATTTTTGGTCTATTGCTGCTTCTAATTGGGTCATTTGTTGTGTCCCATGGACTAGGGTTCCTGTGCTCACTCCTGCAGCAACTCCTATTCCTAATAGGATGGCTAAAGTGAGAGATACAGGTTCCCGGTGGAAACAGGTTGTATGCCCTCCGATTTGATCTTTAAATGAACATGCATCATCCTAGAACACTCTGGGAAACATCTGCACCATTACATAATTAATCACATCTGTTGACCATTTCATGAAAACATAAACAATGTTTAAGTATATAGAATTATACTGTTGTAGGTACGGAAAAGGAAAGGAATCTAAGATAGCACCGAAGACAGGGAAACAGCCCTATTTGGTTGCAAACGGATTTAGAGGGTATTGCTTCTGTTGTAATCAATTAATCTTCTGAACCCCAAGTTTAGGTAGTTTCAGAATTTGTACCCAACATGTAAGGGAAGGGGCTCAGAAGTTCACAGTCTGCAGAAGTTCACAAAAAGCAGTTTTTGTTTCTGTTATTTTTTCCTCTGTTCTCGGCAAGTTAACTTTTCAAGGACACTTGGGACAGGGAGAGCTTTTTTTTTTTCTCTTTTTTTTTCTCCCTGCCAGCTGTTACCATGGAGCCTAGTTGGTAACTTCTTTACTTAGAATTGTAGCCATCTCTGAGAATCCCCAGCTCAAGGCCAGAGGCCTTGTTCACTTATTTTGTGAAAAACTCGTAAGGGGGTGTCTAGCTTAGGAGTGCTGATTTTTCCAGCCACTGGCCAAGTAGAACAGGGCGACATGAAAACACGGAGTTTATCTACATTGAATTCTTTTATAGGGACTCTTTTGCTGAAAGTCCTAAAGTCAGCAATGGTGAAGACTTCTGGAGAAGGTCATATAAGACTTTTCTGTGGGCCTGGTGAAGAGGGGCAAGACGTGGAAAGCAAGGCTGAGAGCAGCTCCGTTTATCTGAGAATTAGGAAGGAGAGATGTAAAAGAATATTGGGAAAGGGGTTTGTTATTTTCCTGGCAACAAAAACTTGAGCAGTAGAACAGGTAGAGCAGAGGGGACGACAGGAGTGAGTATCCCAAAAAGCCTGTGAGGGACTTTAAATTCTTAGTCACCTGTTTTCAGTGATGACAAGGCAACTTTAAAGGTCACTTTCATTACATCTTGGATAGTGGTCTGAGGGATCTCCTCAGCTGGTTTGAGCTTTGGGTTAGCTGGTAAGAGGACCTGATGGGACCTGCTCTGGGCACTTACTGGAGAAAAGAGGACTGAGTGGGTGGAGGGGTACCTCAGTACCTGATACCTCAGCAAGGGCGCAATTGTCTGAGAACCGGCCGAGGTTTGGTTTTTTGATCTAGTAAATGGAGGGGAGAAATCAGGTTGCTCAGGTGGGAGTGAAAGCAGAGAGTCTGGAGCAGAAGGCTGAGGGTTAGGATCTATTGGAGAAGCATAGTTCAGGACGTGAGTGAAGGAGGGAAAAGGTCTTCACATAGGGGAATCTCCTTCCACCCTTTTGATCACTTCTAGAAGTTAAAAATGTCATGCATAATTTGAGGATCTGGAGAGCCTTCTGGGGTCCATCAGTTTTGGTTGTCTAATTGGTAATATGGCCAATGCTGTGTACTGAATTTGATGGGGAGTTTGGGTTCCACCAGGCAGTCCCTGTATGCTAACATCCCCATGACTTACAGAAGAAGTTGGCTTTTTCCCCTCACAGCCGTGGCTCTTTGTGGCTTTGATAGTCTGCCGTGCAAACATAGTAATCTGGGCTAGCCAACCTGCATCTTGCTCGCGTGTCCCTACATCCATAATGTTTGTTTCCATTATCGATGATACAGAAGGTATTTAATAGAATTCTAGTGGGATCCACTTTATCAGATATATCCCAATAGGAAAAACCTATAGCCAGCTGACAAATGTCTGGGTGGAGAGATGGCCACCAGGTCCCTATGGGGGCTGTAAGCGAGATAGACCATACTTCTTCTCTAGTAGGATTTGTGATCAGCCATCGCTGATGAACCACCTGATGAGGTTTAGGACTACTGGTGGCCAAGGGGAGAGTCTATAGCCTTATTCATATGGTGAAAACACAATTTGAAAGGGCTACTAGTCATTTCCAGTTTCCAGCAAGAGTCTGGACAGAGCGCAGGCTTGAGATGAGAGGCATGGATCCAGGAATTGATTCCGTATACATTTACTGATGTAGGTGTTATAAGTAGTACCTGGTATGTTCCTTTCCATCGGGGTTCCAGGAATGAAACCTGATGTCTTCTTATGTAGATGAAGTCTCTTACATTATATTGAAGTGGAGTCCCCTTGTCCCCAGTTTGGTAGGCCGTGGCCAGCTGTTTGAACAGATATCAATGAGTTCTTTCAAGAGCTTTAAGTCTGTCAAGCTAGGGGGTGTGGAAGGGATCCTTAGGTCTTAGAGTTGGGGTTAGGTCCCTTACTGGAGGAAGGGCACCATAGAGAATTTCACAGGTGGTGAGGTTACACAAAGAAACAGAGGGAGTATTTCTTGCATGAAACAGTGGATAAGGCAGGAGCATAGTCCAATCTTTTATGCAGGTCTCTAAGAGTAATTTCGTAAAGGTCTATTTAATGGTTCTATTTATTTTTTCTACCTGTCCTGAGTTCTGGGGTCTATAAGCATAATGTAACTACCAATTAATAACCAGGGTACTGGTTAACCTATTCTCAGAACATGAGACAAAAAAAGAATCCCACACCAACACCCACAAAGGCACCTGCTTCCCCCAAGTACATCTGTGACTATCTGGAGTATTCTCTGACTGGTGGGTCATACTATGTTCCCCAAAAATAGCCTGTCTTGTCTCAGATCTGGTCTTCGTGGCCAACTCTGCGAAGATTTCAGGAGCCAGCATGAGCCACTACCTGCTTTCTCAGGAAAGGCCCCTCTTCAGAGCTCTTCTGGCATTTGGCCATCCCCACATCAGTAGGTACCATGAAAGACTGACTCTGTCCCTGGTAAATCCAAAGAAGTGAGCCCACTAGGAGTAGGACTGGGACTGGCAATGGGTGCCTGGCTTCCTGGATCCCAAGTTCAGAGAGTTCCAACACCAAGGAAGTGACGTGAGGTCACTTCCTTCAGAAACTGAAAGAGGTCACTCCCTTGGCAACCACTTTGTCCTAACAGTTGCTTCCTATGGTCTCTTGAGATGGAGGATGCCCCTACTTCCTGTGACACTTTCACAAGTTAGAATGGTATATAAACCATAGGCACTCAGGAATAGCTCTCCACACAGGCCTGGTTTGATCCATCTTCTCTACATTAATAAGAGAGAGGCTGATTCAGATACACTCCTTTATCCTGACCAGGTTGTTTGCCATGGAAGATGACTTTTGCTCTCTCAAGTCCTTCATAGCTGCCTACATCTTCTCCAGGAATGATTTCTGCATGGACCTTTGAGTTTCTAAGCAGGTGGAAGATCCCCTACATTCCTGTATTGTAAGACCAACACTGTCCCCGCTCTTCTGTAAAGTTAGATTGAGGGAACAGTGTATGTTAGGTTTAATAACATGTTCAATTTGGGTTAGGAATCATTCTTCGGGATGAATAATAGTATTGGGAAACTCTCTCAGATCTGGTCTCCTTGGCCAACTCAGTGAAGTTTTCAGGAACCAGTGGTGAGACACTGCCTGCTTTCTCATGAACTGGCCCTCTTCAGAGTTCTCCTGGCATTTGGCCATCCTCACATCAGTAGGTACCAAGAAAGTCTGACTCTGTCCTTGGTAAATACAAACATGTGAGCCCACTGGGATTGGGACTGGGACTGACTCTGGGTGCCTGGCTTCTTGGATCCCCAGTTCAGAGTGTTCCATCACCAAAGAAGTGAGGTAGGTCACTTCATTCAGAAACTGAATGAGGTCACTGCCTTGGCAAACACTTTGTCCTAAAAGTTGTTTCCTAGGTTCCCATGAGATGGAGCCTGCCCCTACTTACTGTGACACTTCAAGCTAAGAATTGTATATCAAAAATCGGCACCCGGGAACAGCTCTCCACACATGCCTGATTTGGTCCAACTACTCTACATTAAGAAGAGAGAGGCTGATTCAGACACATCCCTTCATTTTGACCTGGTTGTTTTCCATGGAAAATGAATTTTTCTCTCTCAGGTCCTCCATAGCTGTCAACATCTTCTCCAGGGATCATTTCTGTAAGGACCTTTGAGGTTCTCAGCAGGTGGAAGATCCCCTACATTCCTGTATTGTAAGACAAACTGTGTCCTTACTCTTTTGTAAAGTTAGATTGATGGAAGAGTGTATGGTTAGGATTAATAACATATTCGATTTGAGTTAGGAATCATTCTGCAGGATGAATAATGGTATTGGGAATCTGCGATATTTACAAGAATAAATAGATGAAATGTAAGTATGAAAACAGAAATCTAGGTAAGATTTGAAGCCCAGAAGGGAATTGGGCCTTTGATTGTGACACTTAGCTTTGAATTATGTTCTGCACAGATGTCTCAGATAAATCGATATAAAATGGCATAGGACCTTGTACCTTGGATGATTGAATGTCGAAGAGAATATCCAGTCAAAAGGGGACAGTAGGTGGATTAGGAAGATAGTAAGTAAGTTTAGAAAAAAGAATGAGTATAGGAATTGGACCAAAAGTTCTTTAGCAACAGGGTTTCGGTTAGTGAGTGAATGTCAATGTCAGCACATGTGAAGAATGAGTCACAATGATGAACTGGGGAAAATATGTAGGAAAGCAGATATCTATAGAGACATTATGAAATCAGACAAAGTATAAAGTGAGTGATAGTATTAGATATTTTCAACAGGGTTGAATATGAATATATAATCTTAGGAAGAAACAAATATGTAATCATTAATAGGATTGACATTTGAGAGCATTAGCCAAATTGGACATGGATTTTTTTAGTAATCCATGTTTACATTCCATTTAGTCTTTGGTACAATCATAAGTGTGAACTTTGCATTTTGTGTCCAGAATATTACTGTGATAAAATGTTTATGTACATCAGTTGACAGAGTATTTTTTTCCACCATTTCTGGGAGCAATATTTTGAAGACATATAAATTAATATTGGGGGTACAAAGAGGTGTACCCTGTGTCTATGTATGTAGAGATAATGCATGAAGAGACCATACTGTGAATAAATAATATAACTGATTACACTTTAAATAATCGATTGAATTTATATCTGAAAATATGCAGAAAATCTTATATTGATATACAATCATTAATTCCAACCAATTATACATATAATGGTAATATTACTTTAATGGTTTATCAAGACGGGTGTGTGAGATTTGCTTCAAAGCGATAATGGAAATTGAAAATAATGTGTTTGGAAAGAAGTCTCATGAAACGAGCAGTCAAGAAACATTAAGGAATACATGTGTTCTGAATCAGGAAGTGATTGAAAGTGAAACAAATGCCTATCAATTTGATAAATTGTGGATAAAATATTTATCCTATGATGTGCATTAACTGAAGAAATAGTAATGTACCAGAGTTGAATAAAAATGAACGTCAAAATACACTTCATGTCCCATAGGAATCTATACGCATTGATGTTAAACTGGGTGAGTTACTGTAGAAATATTAGGAGTTGTGTGCACCATTCACTGAAGTTTGTTTTCAGTACTAGGAAACAAATATGTATTTCAGGTGGATGAATATTTCTGATAATAATCTTGTGAAAAGTTGATCATAAATCCACATATATGAATATGAATGAATTTAGGGAGTGTATAATAAGACACATATATTTCATATTTTGAAAAATCTGGAGAGTATATATATATATATATATATATATATATATATATATATATATATAAAACACACACACACAGACATTAAAAAGTAGCAATATATATGGCAATCTAAATTAATCATGAAATATATATCATCCACAGATCCAAAAATATTCATTTTACTGAACATGGGTTTATGTATAATGTTGTTCAACTAGGAAGCTCACCCATAGGTTGAATTTTCAGTTCCAACAGCGTTTAGAATGAGTGATCTATTCTCACAAATTGTATCTGCCAATTCATCCACCTCACAAGAATGTACGTGTGGTACCAGGTAGGATTTGATATGTGCATATAAAAATACATGTGTTGAATAGGCTACAGAGAAAGGGAGACAGGAATTCAAATATTTGTTAACTTTCAAACACATGGAGAACTATTTAAATTGAAAATTTGCTAGATTTATAACTCCTACACTACATAATGCAAAAGGCAAGTCCAACTATGCACCATGCCTCCTCTGAACTGCTTGTATTTCTATTTTGTTGGGGTAATTTATCTCCATCATATTTGCATTAGTAGTCAGAGTCCAGTAGGGTAGGTTTTAGTGTCAGGGATTAAGTATTTCGAATGAAAAATTAGATAATGAATCCAATGTGTATGCAAAAAATCTTCCCATTCTCATCCAGAACAATGCCTTGACATTACATTCGCCCCAAGTAATACACAATTAGAGGAGAAGAGTTAGAAAATCTGTGAATACATATCTGGAATGGAAAATGCTCAGGAGTTCACAAGCTTGGATGTGGAAGGGGAGTTTCCAAAAGTAAGGGACAGGGTTGATAGACCCAACCTGATCATTTATTAAAATTGGGAGCCCACTTGCCAGAAAGCCATGAAAAGATAATTTTGGATTTATTATAAATTACTGCAAATTCTGAACCTGCTTGGAATGTTTGCCCATGCCTTAAACTCACCCATGCCTGGCTCTCTGACCAGATTGCAGCCCTCTCTGAAACTTTAGTGACACCTCATAAATATTTTCTTTCCCTGGCCAGACAACGAGTCTCTGAGGCTCTAATGGTCCTCATAATTTCTGATGTTGGGGTGAGCTTAAAAAAAAATGTAAACTACCGTTAGTGTGATGCTTGTTAAAGTTCTGTTATCTGTAACCCCCTTTTTGTGCATCTTTCTGGGCTATATAGCTGGGCTATAGGAAAGGTGGGTTTGCTGTCTTGCTCCCGCCATTTTGGGAGGGAGAGGTAGCCTTTCCCTTTGAAATAATTAGCTTGCCTTAATTTGATTTTACTAGGAGTCAGTGGTCTTTACATGCGTTCCTGGTCTAATATTTTGGAGTTCCCCAGTGAGATGACCCTGCCGGACAAGATCACAAGACCAGACTGCTGTAAATTCTGAAGTTGGCCTTCCTTCCAGGGCTCCAAGCTTGAGAGCAACTCTAGGGTTTGTGCAACTTGAGATGGTCCAAGGCCTTGGAGTTAGCCTTCAGTTCAGGGAGCACTGCAGTGAACCACCGCATTAAAACTATTAGCAAGCACCTGGTGGAGGAGGCATCCATAGGTAATTGGTGCCTTTATAACATCTGATATCCGGTTAAGGGAGATCTCTTCTGATGACAGAGAGGTGGACTGAGGAGGCTCACATATACTCCTGTCTGGGACAGTAACAAGAATCATTCTGTCATCTTTTCTGTTCTCTAGGGAATTCATCTGGAAGGGTAGAGAGGTGCCAACGGGCACGCATGCGCTCCTACGGGGAGCTTTAGGAAGACATTGCATTGCTCCTCTGTTTTCCTGTTTCGGCGCCGGATTTCTGTTTTTTTTTTTTTTTGTTGTTGTTGTTTTGTTCTGTGTTCTATATGTTTTTTGTTTGTTTGTTTTTGTGCATTTTGTTGTGTGATTTCTGTGGTGAAAACTTAAGGCTATCGGACATGAAAATAAAGCAAGTAAGCCTGACACCCTTTGGACTGAGTTTAAAGGAACTGCATTGAACTTTACACCCGTTTGTTAAGCAGTATGATAGAAGCCCCTAGCTGGCTGCCTGGAGCACACTCACTGCAGAGGGCAGTGCCTGCGGGGGACCTAAGAACTGAGTATCTCCCAGGTTAATAAGTGAAACTCCCTCATCTTTACTCACTTTCTTCCTCATTTTTCCCCTTCTCTCTCTTCCTTTTTCGTTTTTCCTCCATATCTATTTTTCTCTCATGGCATTACAAACAGTTGTATGCTATGAAATTTAAATTTGAGACTGTTTTTTATAGTCACTATTTTTTTTAAAAAATTTAATAATTATAATCACCTGATAGATATATTACAATACATTTATTATACATATGTGTCTATATTCATGCATATGCATTACATATATTATGTATATATATATATATATATATATATATATATATATATATATATATATATATACACATATATATTTAAAAGTACTTTGATTAGCCTGTTAGAAATAATATACACCAAGACTTTCTTAATTCTGAAGTCTTCCAGAATTAACATCTTACAATGAAAATCAAATAAACATATTTAAGAAAAAAGGTATCATTCTTTATTATCAATATTGATAATTTAATGTTTTTTATCACGTTACGCTGTAATATGGCATATTATATCTTATGAATTAGAGAAATTTTTTTGAACAACCTATTATTTAAGGACCATATGCACTGACATTTTAAATGGCTTTCTTATGATTTCAATTTCTATCAATTATGCATTAATTGCCAAATACTTATTTTAGTACTTTTCATATTCATAATTGATATAAAGTGAATTGTTTAATTTTTCTGGTAATTAGTTACTTATTACAGTAGGGACATTATTAATAGTTCTAAATTTTTATAAGTAAATGGTACAAAGATATTTTCATGCAAAATTAAGAATAATTGCATGCTCTAAATGTTTGATTGTTGATACATATAATACAGAGCTTTTGATGAGTCTCTTCCCAGTAAAACATAAAATGCAAAGATATCGTTGGGTATGTATGTCCAAATAAAGATAATGAAAAATACACATTATCAGCTAGAAACTATTAAATAAAAGATGAAAAGAACAATCCAACACATTGTACCAACTTATCAGATCAGGCAGTATTCTGAAAGAATAGCCTAAGACTAGACCTGGTCCATGACAAAATATTTACCAAAAATTGAAATATGAAAAATATAGGAAATGCTATGAATTTTTCATGAAGGTAGGTGGATTATCCTTTAATCTCAATTAAGTGTATTTTCAAAAGCCAGTTTTCTGGTAAAATAAATTTGTGATAGATACAACTACACAAAACAAAGTTTCTGCTTAGCAAAATGAATGCATCTCAACACTTTTTTAGCTGATTTCTTGCCACTCAATTTTAAACCTTTATTTATTTATTTATTTTTATTGATTGTTCAAAACATTACAAAACTCATGATATATTATCTTTCATACATTTGACTCAATTGGGTTATGAACTCCCATTTTTCCCCAAATACGAATTGTAGAAGCACATTGGTTACACATTCACATTTGTACATAATGGCATAATAGTGATGTTGTATTCTGCTACCTTTTCTATCCCCTACTATCCCCCCTCCCCTCCCCTCCCATCTTTCCTCTCTACCTCATCTGCTGTTGTTCAATTCTCTCCATTGTTTTCCCCCCATTTCCCCTCACAAGCTCTTATATGTAATTTTGTGTAACATTGAGGGTCTCCTACCATTTCCATATGCTTTCCCTTCTCTCCCCCTTTCTATCCCCCCACTCGTCTTTGTTTAATGTTAATCTTTTTCTCATGCTCTTCCTCCCTGTTCTGTTCTTAGGTGCTCTCTTTATATCAAAGAAGACATTTGGCATTTTTTTAAGGATTGGTTAGCTTAGCTTAGCATAATCTGCTCTAATGCCATCCATTTCCTTGCAAAGTCTATGATTTTGCCATTTTTTAGTGCTGAGTAATACTCCATTGTGTATAGATGCCACAGTTTTTTAACCATTCATCTATTGAAGGACACCTAGGTTGGTTCCACAGTCTAGCTATTGTGAATTGTGGCGCTATGATCATTGATGTGGCAGTATCCCTATAGTACGCTCTGTTAAGACCCTCTAGTCCGAGAAGGGTGATAGCTGGGTCAAATGGTGCATTCATTCCCAGCTTTCCAAGAAATCTCCATACTGCTTTACAAATTGGCCTTATCAATTTTCAGTACCACCAGTAGTGTACAAGTGTACCCTTTTCTCCACATCCTCGCCAACACTTATTGTTGTTTGACTTCATAATGGCTGCTAATCTTACTGGAGTGAGATGGTATCTTAGGGTGGTTTTTATTTGCATTTCTCTGACTGATACAGATGGTGAGCATTTTTTTATGTACTTGTTGATTGATTGTATGTCCTCCTCTCTGAAGTGTCTGTTCAGGTTCTTGGCCCATTTGTTGATTGGGTTATTTGTTATCTTATTGTTTAATTTTTTGAGTTCTTTGTATATTCTGGATATTAGAGATCTATCTGAAGTGTGAGGGGTAAAAAATTGTTCCCAGGATGTAGACTCTCTATTTACCTCTCTTATTGTTTCTCTTGCAGAGAAAAAACTTTTTAGTTTAAGTAAGTCCCATTTGTTTATTGTTGTTATTAACTCTTGGGCTATGGGTGTCCTATTAATGAATTTGGAGCCCGACCCCACAGTATGTAGATCATAGCCATCTTTTTCTTCTATCACATGCAGTGTCTCTGATTTCATCACTAGCTCCTTGATCCATTTTGAGTTAACTTTTGTGCATGGCGAGAGAAAGGGATTCAGTTTCATTTTGGTGCATACGGGTTTCCAATTTTCCCAGCACCATTTGTTGAAGATGCTATCCATCTCCCAATATGCTTTTAGCCTCTTTATCATATATAAGAATGTTGTAATTTTGTGGATTGATTTCTGTGTCCTCTATTCTCTACCACTGATCCACCTGCCTGTTTTGGTACCAGTACCACGCTGCTTTTATAACTATTGCTTTGTAGTACAGTTTGAACTCTGGTATCGCTATACCTCCAGATTCAAATTCCTGCTTAGAATTGCTTTTGCTATTCTGGGTCTTTTGTTTTTCCATATGAATTTCATGATTGCTTTATCATTTCTACAAGAAATGCCATTGGGATTTTGATTGGCATCCATTTTAACCTGTAGAGAACTTTGGGTAATATCACCATTTTGATGATGTTAGTTCTGCCTATCCATGAACAGGGTACATTTTTCCACCTTCTAAGATCTTCTTCTATCTCTCTCTTTAGGATTCTGTAGTTTTCATTATATAAATCTTTCACCTCTTTTGTTAGGTTGATTTCCAAGTATCTTATTTTCTTTGAGGATATTGTGAATGGAGTGGTTTCCCTCCTTTCCATATCAGAAGTTTTGCTCCTGATATACATAAATGCCTTTGATTTATGCGTGTTGATTTTATATCCTGCATCTTTGCTTAATTCATTTATTATCTCTAGCAGTTTCTTTGTAGACCCTTTTGGGTCTGTTATATATATTATCATGTCATCCACAAATAGTGATAATTTAAGTTCTTGTTTTCCTATTTTTATGCCTTTAATTTCTATTGTCTAATTGCTCTGGCTAGAATTTCAAGAACTAAATTGAATAGAAGTGGTGATAGAGGGCATCCCTGTCTTGTTCCAGATTTTAGAGGCAATCCCTTCAGTTTTTCTCCATTTAGGATGATGCTAGCCTGAGGTTTAGCATATATAGCTTTTACAATGTTGAGGTAAGTTCCTGTTATCCCTAGTTTTTCTAGTGTTTTGAACATAAAGGGATGCTGTACTTTGTCAAATGTTTTTTTCTGCATCTATCGAGATGATCATATGGTTCTTGTCTTTAAGTCTATTGATGTGGTGAATAGTATTTATTGATTTCCGTATATTGAACCAGCCTTGCATCCCAGGGGTGAATCCTACTTGATCATGGTGCACAATTTTTTTTGATATGCTTTTGTATTCGATTCATCAGGATTTTATTGAGAATTTTTGTATCCAAGTTCATTAGAGATATTGGTCTGTAGTTTTGTTTCTTTGAAGTGTCTTAGTCTGATTTCAAGATCAGGGTGATTTTGGCCTCATAGAATGAATTTGAAAGAGCTCCTTCTTTTTCTATTTCTTGAAAGAGCTTGAAAAGAATCAGTATTAATTCTTCTTTGAAGGTTTTGTAGAACTCCGCTGTTTACCCATCCGGTCCAGGGCTTTTTTTCGTTGGTTATCTTTTGATGGCTTCTTCTATTTCTTCCTTTGTCATTGGTCTGTTTAAATTGTGTGTGTCTTCCTGACTCAATCTGGGCAGATCGTATGACTTAAGAAATTTATTGATATCTTCACTATCTTCTATTTTATTGGAATATAGGGTTTCAAAATACTTTCTAATTATCTTCTATATTTCTGTAGTGTCTGTTGTGGTATTGCATTTTTCACCCCCTATGTTAATAATTTGAGTTCTCTCTCTTCTTCTCTTCGTTATCATGGCTAAGGGCCTGTCAATCTTATTTATTTTTTCAAAGAACCAACTTTTAGTTCATCAATTTTTTCAATGATTTTTTGTTTCAATTTCGTTGATTTCTGCTCTTATTTTAATGTCGTCTACTACATTTGCTGTTGTTTTGCTCTTCCTTTTCTAGGTTATTGAGGTGTAGTGTGAGTTCATTTATTTGTTGTTGTTTTTTTCTTTTTTTGAGGAAAGAACTCCAAGAAATGAATTTTCCTCTTAAAACTGCTTTCATTGTGTCCCATAGATTACAGTAGGTTGTGTTTGTATGGTCATTTGTCTCTAAGAATTTTTTTGTCTCCTCCTTAATGTCTTCTGTAACCCATTGATCATTCAGTAGAATATTGTTCATTTTCCATGTGATGTAGGATTTTTCCTTCCTTCTTTTATCATTGATTTCCAGTTTCATTTCATTATGATCTGATATGGTGCATGGTATTATCTCCACGCCTTTATATTTACTAAGAGTTGCCCTATGACCTAATATATGGTCTATCTTTGAGTAGGATCCATCTGCTGCTGATAAGAAGGTGTATCCACTTGATGATGGTTGATATATTCTATATATGTCGGTTAAGTCTAGGTTATTGATTGTGCTGTTGAGTTCTATAGTTTCTTTATTCAGTTTTTGTCTAGAGGATGTGTCTAATGGTGAGAGCGGTCTGTTGACGTCACCTATAATTATTATGTTGTAGTCTATTTGACTCTTGAACTTGAGAAGAGTTTGTTTTATGAGTGTGGCAGCTCATTTGTTTGCTGCATACAAATTGGTAATTGTTATGTTATGTTGGTGGATGGTTCCTTTTAACGTTATATAGTGTCCTTATTTATCCCTTTTGATTAACGTAGGTTTGAAGTTGATTGTATTTGATATGAGTTTGGCCACTCCTGCTTGCTTCCGTGTGCCCTGTGAGTGGTATGATTTTTCCCAACCTTTTACTTTCAGCCTGTGTATGTCTTTACCTATCATATGAGTCTCCTGAAAGCAGCATATTGTTGGATTTGTTTTTTTGATCCAGGTTACTACCCTATGTCTCTTGAATGGTGAGTTTAGGCCATTAACATTTAAGGTTACAATTGAAATATGATTTGTACATCCATTCATGTTAATTTATTTATTTATTTTAGTTTGGCTAGTTTTTACTTTTTGGTTATTTTTCTCCCCCTTTACTGAGATACCTCCCACTGTTAGTTTGGGGCACTATTTTTCAATTCTTCTTCTTGTAGTATTTTGCCCAAAATCCTTTGCAGTGCTGGCGTTATGGGTGTGAATTCTTTTAGTTTTTATTCATTGTGAAAGATTTTAATTTTATTGTCAAATCTGAAGCTTAATTTTGCTGGATACAGTATTCTTTGTTGGAATTCATTATTTTTCAGTGTTTGAAATACATTGTTCCAGGATCTTCTCACTTTCAAAGTTTGTGATGAAAAATCAGTCGTTAATCTAATTGATTTACCCCTGAATGTAATCCGCCTCCTTTCTCTCGTAGCTTTTAATATTCTCTCCTTGTTCTGTATTTTGGCTATCTTCATAATTATATGTCTTGGAGTTGGTCTATTATGGTTTTAAATGTTTGGGGTCCTGTAGGCTTCAAGGATTTGGCAATCCATTCCATCTTTCATCTCTGGGAAGTTTTCTAGAATTATTTCATTTAATATGTTGTCCATTCTTTCGGTTTGAATCTCTATGGCTTCTTCTATTCCGATGACTGTGAAATTTGTTTTTTTTATGATATCCCATATCTTTTGAATAGACTGCTCTTGGGACTTAAGCATCTTTTCTGTGTTGACTATATTCTTTTCAAGTTGATAAACGTTGTCGTCATTATCTGATGTTCTGACTTCTATTTGATCTAGTCTATTTGTAATATTCTTGTTTGAGTTTTAATTAATAGTTTCCTGCATTTCTAGGATTACTGTTTGATTTTTTTTAAGATCTCTATCTCCTGGTAAAGCTTGTTCTTTGCCATTTGAATTTGTTTAATTCATTTTCAAAATATACTTTTATTGCTAGGACTTGCTGATTCATGTATTCTCTAATATCCCTTTCCATCTGAGTTAGGTAAGCCTTGAGTTTTTTTCCCTATCCCTGTTTCTGATGATTCTAGGTCCTCCTGTAGAATTAAGTTGTCCTGCATTGTTTGTACACATTTTTTTCCTTTGTTTTTTCATGATGTTCACGTTGTTTTCCATCTCTATTTGATTGCTGTTTTTCTGCTCTATTCTATAGATTTGTTTTGGTTTAATATATCTGTTGTCTCTCCTTTGTGTTGGTAGACTATGCCTGCTAAAGTGAATTCTGCTTGGAAGGAATTGCGATGGCCGAGCTCCAGTGATGTCACCTGTCTGCTATGGCTGGCCCCAGGCTCCTTGCCAGGGTGTTCAAATGGGAGTGGGCTGGGACTGATCTGTCTCTGTTTGTTTTCAACTCCCAGTCGCCGGCGGGCGGGCGGTCTCCAGCTGTCCAGTCACACAGTCAGCGGGTGGGCTGTCACTGGTGGGCGGGAGATCTCTAGCCACCCAGTTGCACGTGCAGCCAGCGGGCGATTGGTCGCTGGTAGGCAGGCGGGCACCAGCCACCCAGTCGCACCAGCAGCGGGCTGTTTGTGACCAGTGGGCGGGCGTTCTCCAGCCGCCCAGTCACGCGGGCCTGGCCTCTAGTCCCCTGTTATCTCCTGCTAGTCCTGGTTTCTCGTGCTAGACCAGATTTCCCCTGAGTGATGCCTCTCGGCAGCTCATACTGTCCTCTGGGCCTGCCGTTTCTTGGGTGTGGATGGTGTCTATGGGGAACCCCGGCACTCTATTGTTTTGATTTTTTCCTCTTGCCCCTCTCCCAGCTCTGGCTAGACAGGTTTCGTTTTCGCCGCTGATGGGAGGGGAAGTTGAAGGTGAGGTGCCTGTAGTTTTCCCAACGTCTTTATGCAGGCTCTCTCTGATAATCTCTCCAATGGAAAGCCTAAGAGAGATTTTATGTGAATTCCCTGCTGTATGGGAGATGAGCTGAGTAACACAAACCTGTTTTATTGTTGCAATCTGTTGGAGAGTGGCGGTGGTTACTTGTGCTCTCCAAGATGGTGACCGTTGGTTTCCTTGGTGGAGTTTTTATTGTGGGGGGATAGAACTGTAGCACTTCCTTCCCCGTTTGAAATCCCAAACTCAGCCCGGGGCTCAGTTGGAGGTCAGCCAGCAGGATTCCACAGAATCTGCAGCAACGTTTCTCCCTGCCGGCTGGTCGCTTCTAGGTGGTGCCCTGCTGTCTCTAGCCACGGGGCAGGCCACACAGATTTGTCAGGCCGGATCTCCGGTCACACATTTGGCTCGTGTTTGAGACTCAATTACCGGACCTCATTGGTGGAAATCATTCTTCTAGGTTTCGGTGCACACCCATTTTTCTGTAAGATCCTAACAAGATAATTTTTTGTCGTTCTAACTCGTTATTCACCTGTGAAGTGGCGCAGTTCACAGGGTGTGAGTGGCAGATTCAGAGACATCCCTTCATCCTGACCAGGTTGTTTGCCATGGAAGATGACTTTTGCTCTCTCAGGTCCTTCATAGCTGCCTACATCTTCTCCATGGCTTATTTCTCCATGGACCTTTGAGGTTCTCAGCAGGTGAAAGATCCCCTACATTCCTGTATTATAAGACCAACTCTGTCCGTGCTCTTCTTTAAAGTTAGATTGAGGGAACACTGTAGGGTTAGGGTTAATAACATGTTTGATTTGGGTTAGGAATCATTCTGTTTATGAATAATTCTATTGAGAAGCTGCGATATGTATAAGAATATATAGTTGAAATATATGTAGGAAAACAGAAATCTAAGTAAGATTTGAATCCCAGAATGGCATTGAGCCCTTAATTGGGATACTTAGCGTTGAATTACGTTCTGCACAGATGTCTCAGGTAAATTGATATACAATGTCATAGGACCCTGTACCTTGGAAGATTGAATGTAGATGAGAACATCCATTTAAAAAGGTATAGTTGTTATTGAATGGTTAATTAAATAGGTACTTGTCACTTCCTGTTTTTCTCTAACAAAACACTGTTGAAATCTTGAGAACTGTTTGCTAATCTTGTTCCCAGAATGTGCTGTCCCCAGTTTTCAAACTGCAGAATTTACTCTCTCACCTGGTTGCATGCAAACTGCCCACTCCCACTGACCCATCAATAAACTTCCCTCCTTGCCCTCGGCAAGGAAAGTATATAAGCTCTGCTCAAGCTCTTCTAAGGGCTCTCTGCTGTATTCAAGTGAGCTCTGAGCCCCAGCATGCTGGAACTCCAATAAACCCTTTGCTGTTTCATGAGTCAGTTTCTTGGTGGTCTCTTCCTCCAATGCACGCCCGACCTTTACACATGAAGTTTCCACTGATATCTGGCAGCGGCGGATGAGAGACCCCAACGGGCTACTCTTGGGGTAAGTAAGTCTCCTATTCCTGGTTTCAGGTTTCAGGTTAGGACTTGGAAAAATGGCTATTGATGAAGAGTGTGAGCTCTCTTCGACAGTGGCTGACAGACGTGTCACAGAGCCACAGGCCACGTTCCTGGAGGACGCCCCAGAGGACTTGGGAAATTTAGTTATAATAGATTCCTCGACTCAGTGATATTTTGTTTTGGATTCGGTATTGCCAGCCCATTGCTTATTGCCGGCTACTCAGTCCTGATCTCAGTGTTGGACGTCCATTGCCTGTCTTTATTGTCTTGTCTTGTCTGTTTCATGTGTCGTTGCTTTCACTGTTTGTGGATCTTTCATTATGGGACAGAGCACTTCAATGCTAGATCTCAGTTTAAAGGGCGACTCTTATGCGTGGTCTCATAAAATCCCAACACAATTAATGGCAATACTTCTCTGAGCTCAGTTCCAGAACTCAGTCTCTAAGGGGAATCACACCAGAGTTCAAGCCCAGGTGGACCCAGTCATCTCTTCCAAATGCCACACAAATGACCACAATTAAAACCAAAACACTCCCCAATGGCCCTCATCTTCTTCCATATAGACACTCATCATAACCTCTGGCTGGACGTTTCCATGAGGGGCATAGCCCAAGACAGTGTCCAAAACATGCTCCCTTGCCGCTAATTTGCCTAAAGTCAGGGTGGCCTGGAAACCCTTCCAGTGAACCAGGATTGATCAAATATACCTGCCATTAATACTGATCTTCTTTTGCAATTTGAGGCCTACTGACTGTCAGGTGTAGATTCTTTATGTGAATTTCAGTCATAAGAAAACCCAACCACATCTGCAGTGCTTTGAAAAACTCATTTGACCCAAAGGATCCCAATTCTCACTTGATGGACGTCAAGAACCTAACAGAGGACGGAGAGAAACTTCACCCACAATGACTGCTCTTTTGGCCATTTTGGTTATGGATGCACACATGGGATCTTTCTTTAGATCTATCAGTTGCAGAGAATCTAAGACACAGCCTCACACAGGGCATAGAGTTGGATTCAGACACATCCATTTCCAAAGCAAGTAAGCAAAGAGCCACAGGTTATGCCCATTCATTTAGATCTGAAAACTGTTTTCTTCAGGCTTCACAAAGGGGTGGTCCGAAACAAAGAACTTCTTGACATTCAAGGCAACAGAACATTATGTAAGCAAAAGGCTCAAAGAAGGGTTTCTCCACTGAGAGTTTACTGGTCACACTGATATCTGCGTTTTCTGAGATGCTCGCCATTCCCTTCATCTATCCAGTACATGGCCATGTCACAGAGCTTGGAGGTGGTACATATCTTGGACACAAAACCATGAGCCTATTCTGGAGATTGGCGAGAATTCAGAAAGAAAATTGAAAATTACTAAGATCGTTGGTGTTGCCCATCCTTAAGGAAAGCTGCAATCCATTCATTAATTGGGCAGGATGAATGCTGGGAAGCTTTCTACAAGACAGGACAAATCCATTGATGCATTCTCTTTTCTAATGTCTACAACCACGGACATAGTGGGATACACAGACATAGAAACACTCGCCTTGTCAAACGTCTTACTAGAAACAGTTCAACCCCAAAAAACAAACCACCTTTCCTACCTATTCTCAGAACATGAGACAAAATCATAAACCCAAAACCACACCCATATTGGCACCTCCTTCCCCCAAGTAGGTCTGTGACTCTACGGAGTGTCCTCTGACTGGTGGGCGATACAATTTTCCCCTGAAAAGTCCTGTCCTGTCTCAGTTCTGTTCTCCTTGACCAACTCTGTTAAGTTGTCAGAAGCTAGTGTTTAGCCACTACCTGCTTTCTCAGGAAAGGCCCTTCTTCAGAGCTCTCCTTGCTTTTGCCATCCTAACATCAGTAGGTACAAAGAAAGACTGACTCTGTCCTTGGTAAATCCAAACAAGTGAGCCCATTGGGACTGGGACTGGGACTGGCTCTATGTGCCTGGTTTCCAGTATCCCAAGTTCAGAGAGATCCATCACCAAGAAAGTGAGGTGAGGTCACTCCCTTCAGGAACTGAATAAATTCAGTGCCTTGTAAACCATTTTGTCCTAATAGTTGCTTCCAAGTGTCCCATTAGATGGAGGCTTCCCCTACTTCCTTTGAAACTTTCACAAGTTAGAATGGTATGTCAACCTTAGGAACCCGGGAATAGCTATCCACACAGGCCTGGTTTGGTCAATCTCCTCTACATTAAGAAGAGAGAGGCTGATTCAGACACATCCCTTCATCCTGACCAGGGTGATTGCCATGGAAGATGACTTTTGCTCTCGCAGATCCTTCATAGCTGACTATATCTTCTCCAGGATTCATTTCTGCATGGACTTTGGAGGTTCTCAGAAGGTGGAAGATCCCCTACATTCCTGTATTGTAAGACCAACTCTGTCCCTGCTTTTCTTTAAATTTAGGTTGATAGAACAGTGTATTCTTAGGGCTAATAAAATGTTTGATTTGAGTTAGGAATAATCCTGCGGGATGAATAATGGTATTGGGAACCTGAGATATTTATAAAAATATAGAGGTTAAATATATGAATTAAAACCGAAATCTAGGTAATTTTGAAGCTCAGAAGGGCATTGGGCCCTTGATTGGGATACTTAACTTTGATTTACATTGTGTACAGATGTCTCAGATAAATAGATATACAATGGCATCGGACCTTGTAGCTTGGATGATAGAATGTTGAAGAGAACATCCAGTCAAAAACGGATAGTAGGTAGAATTAGGTACAGAGTTGGTTTAGGAAGAAGAGTGAGTATAGGATTTGGAACAAAAGTTCTGGAGCATTAGGGTTGTGGTTAGAGAGTGAAAGTGAACATAAGTTCATGTGAAGGGTCAGTCACAATGGTGAACTGGTGAAAATATGCAGGAAACCACATATCTTTAGAGACATTATGAAATCAGGCAAAGTATAAAGTGAGTGATATGATTATGCATTTTCAACAGGGTTGAGTTTGAATATATAATCTTAGGAAGAAACAAATTTCCCTTTCCTCTCCTGTTTTCTCTTTTCTTTCCACTATACAAAGTCTAATCTGGGACAGAAAAGATCCGTCCTTTATAGGGCATATCAGGACATATACAGGATTGCCTGGAGCCCTTAGTTTGGGTAATGATTTAGCAGATAAAACTACGCATGACATACATATTTTCTCTACAGTAGAAGAAGCTACAAATTTTCATAAAAAATTCCATGTCAATGCTAATACTATACATAAGCGCTTTAAAATAACTAAGGAACAAGCTAGACAAATAATAAAACAATGTCAAAATTGTGTGACCATTTTACCACAAGTTAATCTTGGAGTCAATCCTAGAGGATTGATACCTAACCATATTTGGCAGATGGACGTCACAAACTTGCCAGAATTTGGAAAATTAAAATATTTGCATGTTACAGTTGATACTTCTTCTGAATTTTTGATGGACTCCCTTCATGCCGGAGAAAAAAAACTAAAGATGTTATAGCTCATTGCTTACAAAATTTTGCCACTGTGGGCATTCCAAAACAGTTAAAAACAGATGTTGCCCCTGGTTATACTTTTACCTCTTTTAAAGAATTTTGCTCATCATTTTGCATTACTCATATAACAGGAATCCCATACAATCCGCAGGGACAAGGCATAGTTAAATGAGCTCATCAAACTATTAAAACGTACTAATTAAACAAAAAAAAAAAAGGAATTGGGAAGGGGTATATATTCCCCAAAGATAAACTTAAAATAACCCTTTTTACTCTAAACTTTGGAAATTTGGATTCATCAGGGCTTATTCCTGTGGAAAGGCATATGTGTCCAAAAAATGTACATAAGCCCAAGGTACTTTGGAAGGATATTCTAACAGGACAATGGAAATGTCCTGACCCAGTAATTGTCTGGAGTTGGAGGTCTGTTTGTGTGTTTCCACAGGGAGAACAGCAGCCGATTTGGATTCCAGAGAGACTAACTAAAGCGATTTCTACAGATTAAAAGAATATGATTTGGCTCAAATCCATAACAGCTGATATCCAGAACTCCAGTTTGGCTATTCTTACATCTGTGACAAATCCAGGATGCTTTTTTCAATATCTATTTTATTATTACCCTTTCCCATGTCATGAAGTTCTATTTTGGTTTTTGAGCTCATACAAACCTAGGTTAATGTTTTGCTGATCAGTTCTATTTTTGGACTATAGAGTTTTTAGACATTGCAATGGAGATTTCACCTGTAAAATGTTATAAGGCCTTTACTCTTATGTTATGTGTTGTATGTATTATATTACGTGTGCACACTTGTGTTTTTTGTTATATGTTTGAATGTACGTATGTCCATATATCATATATGATGAGCGCTCATGAAAAAATGGATCCAAATATATTTTTATACACTTGATGTAAATGTTTTAATTTAAATTGGGTAAACACCTGTTGAGGATTGTTTTAAAATGTGTACAAAAAAGGAGGTTAACAGATCTGTTTGTTTACTTTCACCTTTTCTTTTCATTATATTTAATAATTCTCTTCAAGACAATGTAAATTGTTAAGAAAATTGTTTTCTTTTAGTACCTTCTGGAATGTTACATAATTTTTCTTTGGCCATTATTGCCAAAATTCCTATCTTCATCCCAGTGCCTGTAAAGACAAAGATAAAACCAATCTACAGCTTCTGCAATAGCCATCACTGAACTGCTTGCAGAACTTGCCTCGACTATGTATCACCTGTATGCATTGTGAACTCACCTGCATGCATTGTGAACAATATGTTGGTGAATTGACTTGTGGTAGTGTTGGGGTATTTTTGCTGATGATGTCATCGGTGGTACAATTTTTCCAAAAGGAGCCGTCAATTGGCTTGGTGTATCTTCCTCCCTTCTGCTGTCATGGTCGTTCAGCTAAAATTTGGGGGCCAACAGAGGTGAGACAAAGAACCTCACCCCCCGCTGGTACAAAGACCTCTCCACAGGTGTGACTGTATACTGGACCTGTAGCTAGTGACGGGTAAGATCCAATTGCAATGGTACCAATCTAAGACTGGAGGCTGATACCTTGAGGTCATCTCATTCGATAATGGGTAAGCACCATATGTACTATTGGACAACCTAAGGCAGGCATGGTCCCTAAGCCACATGCTTGTTGTTTAAACAGAGAGGGGGAGGTGTTGAGAGGCACAGCCCAAGGGGCCAAACAAACTTTCAGACTGCCGGCTGATGATTGGCTAACAGCGGCCCCAGCAACATCAAGCTAATTGGCTCCTCTGCGGTGATGCTCATTGGAGATGCTCATTGAGCAGTTTCCCCACCCTTTCAGACTGCAAGCTGATGATTGGCTCACAGCAGCCCCAGCAATATCTAGCTGATTGGCTCCTCTGTGGTAATGCCATTGGGCTGTTTCCCCACACTTTCAGACAACGGAGCTGCTCATTGTGGGACTTTTTGGGCTCTGCCCACACGACCCAGCCAATCGACCTCAAGAGAAGGAGTGTGGAGGTTGAGAGCTTGTGGGAAGCCAGTAGTGGCAGTTGGGCTCTGAGGGTTTTTCCCGAGGAGCTAATTTTTAGTCATGTGTGGTTCTAAAAGTAATTTTAGTTTCTTTTGACAAGTGGCTCCTGAATTGTGCCCAGCCAGATTGCAGCAATCCTAAAGTGATGGAGAAAAAGAACCCAAACAGAATAGAAATACAAGCAGTTTAGAGAGGCATGGTGTATAGTTGGATTTACCTTTTGCATGATAAAGGGTAGGTGTTATAAATCTAGTCAATTTTAAATTGAAATAGTTCTCCATGTGTTTTATAGTTAACAAATATGTGAATTCCTATCTCCCTTTATCTGTAGGCTATTCAGCACATGTATTTTTGAATGTACATATAGAATCCTACCTGGTATCACATGTACATTTTTGTTAGATGGCTGACTTGGCAGATACAAATTTTTAGAAGAGGTCACTCCTCCTAAACGTTGTTGGAATTGAAAATTAAAACTATGGGTGAGCTTCCTAGTTGAACAATATAATACATAAATCCATGTTCAATAAAATGAATAGTTTTGGATCTGTGGATGTTATATATTTCATGATGAATTTCGATTGGCATATATATTGCTACCTTTTAATGCCTCTCTCTCTCTCTCTCTCTCTCTCTCTCTCTCTCTCTCTTTATATATATATATATATATATATATATATATATATATATATATATATATATATACACACACACACTCTCCAGATTTTTCAGAATGTAAAATATATGTGTCTTATTATACAATCCCTAAATGCATTCATGTTCATGAATGTGGATTTATAACCAAATGTTCACAAAGTTATTTTCAGAAATATTCATCCACCTTAAATACATATTGTATCCTAGTAATGAAATCAAAATTCAGTGAATGGTGCATAGAAGTCCTAATTTTTCTACAGTAACTGACCCACTTTAACATCAATGCAAGTAGATTCCTATGGGACATGATGTGTATTTTGACCTTCATTTTTATTCAACACTGTTACATGACTATTTCTTCAGTTTATGCACATCAGAGGATATATATTTCATTCACAATTTTGCAAATTGATAGGCTTTTGTTTCACTTTTAATCACTTCTTGCTTCAGTACACAAGTATTCCTCTATGTTTTTTGACTGGTCTTTTCATGATACTTCATTTTATTTTAGATTTCAATAATCACTTTTAAAGCAAAACTCACACACTCTTCATGATAAACCATAAACCTAATATTACCATTAGATGTATAAATGGTTGTAATGAATGTATGTATCTCAATATAAGATTTCCTGTAAATTTGTAAATATCAATTCAATCCAATATTTAAAGTTGGAACCAGTAATATTATTTATTCACAGTATGGTCTATTCATTCATTTTATCTATATTCCTAGACACAGGGAACACCTATTTGTACACCGTATACTAATTTATACACCTTCAAAATATTGCCCACAGAAATGGTGGAAGAAATACTGATGTCACCTGATCTACATATGCACTTTATCACAGTAATATTCTGGAAACAAAATGCAAAGTTCACACTTATGACTGTGCCAAAGCCTAAATGGAAAGTGTGCATGGATTACTAACAATATCCATGTCCAGATTGCCTAATTCTCTCAAATGTCAATCCTATTGGTGACTAAATATTTGATTCTTTCTAATATTTTATACTCAACCTCTACCCTGTTGAAAATGTCTAATCCTATCACTCAATTTATACTTTGCCTGATTTCTTAATATCTCCATTGATATCTGCTTCCCCATATATTTTCCCCAGTTCATCATTGTGTCTGACTCTTCACATGTGGTGACATTTACATTCACTCTCTACCGCAAACCCTATTGCTAAAGAACTTTTTGTCCAAATCCTATACTCACTTTTCTTCCTAAACCTACTGACTGTCTTCCTAATCCTACCAACTATGCCTATATGAGTGGATGTTTTCTTCTACATTCAATCATCCAATTTTCAAGGTCCTATGCCATTGTATATCGATTTATCTGAGACATCTGTTTAGAAGATATTTAAAAGCTAAGTATCCCAATCAAGGGCCCAATGCTCTTCTGGGCTTCAAATCTTACCTAGATTTCTGTTTTTATACTTATATTTCACCTATATATTCTTGTAAATATCACAGGTTCCCAATACCATTATTCATCCAGCAGAATGATTCCTATCCCAAATAAAACCTGTTATTACCCTAACCATACACTGTTCCCTCAATGTAACTTTACAGAATAGCAGGGAAAAAGTTGGTCTTACACTACAGGAATGTAGGGGATCTTCAACCTGCTGAGATCCTCAAAGGACCATGCAGAAATGATACCCTGGAGAAGTTGTAGGCAGCTATGAAGGACCTGAGGGAGGAAAACTCAACTTCCATGGTAAACAACCTGGTCAGAATGAAGGGATGTGTCTTTATCAGCCTCTTTCATCTTAATGTAGAGAAGATTGACCAAACCAGGCCTGTGTGGAGAGCTGTTCTCGGGTGCCTATGGTTGATATACCATTCCAACGTGTGAAAATGTCACAGGAAGTAGGGGCACCCTCCATCTCATGGGACCCTTGGAAGCAACTCTTAGGACAAAGTGGTTGCCAAGGCAGTGACTTCATTCACTTCCTGATTGAGGTTACCTCACATAACGTCCTGGGTGATGGAACTCTCTAAACGTGGGATTCAGAAAGCCAGGCAAGCACAACCAGTCCCAGTCCCAGTCCCAGTGGTCTCACTTTTTTTGGATTTACCAAGGACAGAGTCTGTCTTTCTTGGTACCTACTGATGTGAGGATGGCCAAAAGACAGGAAAGCTAAGAAGAGGGGCCTTTCCTGATAAAGCAGGTAGTAGCTCACCACTGGCTTCTGACAACTTCACACAACATTCCTCCCTCAATGCAGCACAAAGGTCCCTTTCACTCATGAAGAGGAGGTCCAACCCTCAACTGTTCTGTAAAAGAACTTCAGAGAGAGAGGTTAAAGATTCCTGCAAAGCTGTTATGGAGGTTTCTAATATATTTAAGTTTTGGTCTATTTCTGCTTCTAACTGGGTCATTTGTTGTGTCCCATGGACCAGGGCAGTGGTTCCTGTGCCCACCCTTGTGGCAACTCCTATTCTTTATAGGATGGCTAAAGTGAGGGACATATGTTCCCAGTGAAACCGGGTTGTATGTCCCACCTATTCGATCTTCAAATGAACCTGCGTCATGATAGAGCATTCTGGGTAACATATGCACCATTACACAATTAATCACATCCGTTTTTCATCTCATGAAAACATCAACAATGTTTTAGTATATAGAATTATACTGTTGTAGGGACGGACAAGGCAAGGCACCTAAGATAGCACCAAAGATAGTGAAACAGTCCTATTTGGTTGCACCCAGATTCAGAGGGCATTGCTTCGGTTGTAATCAATTAATCTTCTGAATTCCAAATTTAGGTAGTTTCAGAATTTTGTACCCAACATGTAAGAGAAGTGGCTAAGAAGATCACACTCTGCAGAAGTTCACAAAAAGTTGTTTTTGTTTCTGTTTTTTTTTTTCCTCTGTTCTGGGCAAGTTAACTTTTCAAGGACAACTGGGTGGGGGAGAGCTTTTACTTCCCTTTCTTTTTTTCCCCCTGCCAGCTGTTACCATGGAGCCCAGATGGTAACTTCTTTATCTTAGAAATGTTGCCATCTCTGTGAAGCCCCAGTTCAAGGCCAGAGGAATTGTTCACATATTTTGTGAAAAACTAGTAAGGGGGTGTCTAGCTTAGGAGTGCTGATTATTTTTAGCCAGTGGCCAAGTGGAACAGGGCAACATTAAATGAGGAAGGTTATCTACACTGAAATCGTTTATAGGGACTTTTTTGCTGAAAGTCCTAAAGTCAGCCATGGTGAAGATTCCTGGAGAAGGTCAGTGAAAACTTTTCTGTGGGCCTGGTACAGAGGGGGGAGACAGAGAAGTCGGGGCTTAGAGCAGCTTCATGGATCTGAGAATGAGAAAGGAGAGATGTAAAAGAATAATGGGAAAGGGGTTTGGGATATTCCTAGCAACAAAACTTGAGCAGTAGAACAGGTAGAGCAGAGGGGAAGAAGGGAGTGAGTATCCACAAAGCCTGTGAGGGACTTTAAATTTTTAGTAACCTGTTTTCAGTGATGAAAGAGCAACTTTAAAGGCCATTTTCATTACATTTGGATAAGGGTCTGAGGGCTCTCCTCAGCTGGTTTGAGCTATGGGTTAGCTGGAAAGAGGACCTGGTGGGACCCAGTGCGGGCAGTGACAAGAGAAGAGAGGAGTGAGTCGGTGGAGGGGTACCTCAGTACCTGCTTCTCAGCCAGGGGGCAATGGTCTGAGAACCGGTGTTGGTTTGGGTTTTTGATCTAGTAATTGAAGGGAAGAAATCAGGTTGCTGAGTTTGGAGTGACAGCAGATAGTCTGGAGATGAAGGCTGAGGGTGAGGATCTATTGGAGAAGCATAGTTCAGGATGTGAGCAAAGGAGGGAAAAGGCCTCCACATAGGGGAATCTCCTTTTACCCTTTTGAGCACTTGCAGAAGTTAAAAAGGTCACACAGTATTTGAGGATCTAGAGACCCCTCTGGGGGCCATGGGTTTTGGTTATCTAATTGGTCATATGGCCAATGCTGTGTACAGAATTTGATGAGGAGTTCGGGTTCCATCAGGAAGCCCCTGTATGCTCACATCCCCATGACTTACAGAAGAAATTGGCTTTTCCTCCACACAGCTGTTGCTGTTTGTGGCTTTGATTGTCTGCCGGGCAAACATAGTAATCTAGGCTAACCAACCTGCACCTGGCTTACCTGTCCCGACATCCATAATGTTTGTTTCCATTATTTATGGTACAAAAGGTATTTAATGGAATTTTAGTGGTATCCTCTTCATCAGGGATATCCTAATAGGAAAGACCTATAGCCAGCTAACAAATGTCTGGGTGGAGAAATGGCCACCAGGTCCCAAAGTGGGCTATATGTGAGATAGATTATACTTCTTCTCCAGTATGATTTGTGATCAGCCATTGCTGCTGAAAGGGCTGATGAGGGTTAGAACTACTGGTGGTCAAGGAGAGACTCTATAGCTTCATCCACCTGGCGAATACACAATTTGAAAGGGTTACCAGTCTCTTCCAGTTTCCAGGCAGAGTCTGGACTGGGTGCAGGCTTGAGATGAGAGGCCAGGATCCAGGAAGTGATTCTGTCTACCTTTACCACTGTAGGTGTTATAAGTAGAACCTGGTATGGTCCTTTCCAGTGGGGTTCCAGGGATGACACCTGATGTTGTCTTACATAGACAAAGTCTCCTACTTGATATTGATGTGGAGTCCCCTCATCTCCAGGTTGGTAGGCAGTGGCCAGCTGTTTTCACAGGTATCGCTGAGTTCTTTCAACAGCTGTAAGTCTGTCAAGCATGGTGGTGTGGAAGGGATCGTTAGGTCTTAGAGTTGGGGTTAGGTCCCTTACTGGAATAGGGGCCCCATAGGGAATTTCATAGTGGGTGAGGTTACACAAAGAAACAGAGAGAGAATTTCTTGCATGAAACATTGCATAAGGCAGAAGCATTGTCCAATCTTTTATGTCGGTCTCTAAGCTTAATTTCATTAAGGTCTCTTTAATGGTTCTATTCATTCATTCTACCTGTCCTGCACTCTGTGGTCTATAAGCACAATGTAATCCCCAGGGTACTGGCTAACCCCTAACGTACCTGGGTCATGAATGCAGGTCCATTATCAGATTCTGTTACCTTAGGCAGGTCGTATCTTGGAAAAAAATCTTCCAGGATCTTCTTGACCACCATTTGTGCTGTTTCTTTCTTTCTTTCTTTTTCTTTCTTTCTTTCTTTCTTTCTTTCTTTCTTTCTTTCTTTCTTTCTTTCTTTCTTTCTTTTTTTTTGGTGGGGAAGGCTTTAATCCATCCTGAAAATGTATCTACAAAGACTAGGAGATATTTAAGTCCATACCTTGCATGCTTAATTTCAGTAAAGTTCACTTCCCAGAATTGTCCTGGTCTTTTTCCTCCTAGGTGCTTTCCTCCAGGAAGCTTGGAAGGGTAAGCATAAACCAATTGATGGACCCGACAGGCTTTTGTTACCCATTCAGTCCTTTTGCTGTGATTTGGTCAGTGGAAAACTCTGTTCTTGATCCTTCAGGAATGCCTGCAGTTTCTTTGAACAAAGTTGAGTGAGTTGATGTACATTTTCTACTGACATAGTTAGAGCCATGACTATAGGAGTTTTTACTGAAGGATTTAGAAATCCCACTTGGTTGCCTTCAGGGTTAAAAGTTATTTTGGCCCAGAGCTTGGTGAGCAGATCTCTGCCCATCAATGGGGCCAGGCATTCTGTGATTACTAGGAAGGATTGATGGATTTTCCTTTTCCCAGGTCTATGGTCCTCTTAGTTGTCCAAGCCCGATACTTACTGCCATTTGCCCCTTGAACTAGAGACCTTTTATTTGATAGATGGCCCAATGGGGCCTTGAGGGCTGAGTATATTGCCCCTGTATCCACTTCAAAGTTTACTGGGGTCCCCTACACTTCAAAAGTTACCCTGAGCTCCGGGAGGGGATGTTAGCCCCGACTTTTGGAGTCATCCTCAAGAGTCAGAATGGCTGGCAGGAGTGGCTGTCTCTTTCTAGGGAACTCTTTGGCCCAGTGTCCTTTTTTTTACAGTAGGCACAGTGATCTGAGGCAAGGAGTGGCCTCTGGCATGGGCCCAGGTATCCCTTCCTGTCTCCCTGTTTCTTAATTTCTGGCCTATTTGTTGTTGTGACCAGGACCTTAGTCAGCGCCTTAGTCTGTCTTTTGTTTCTTTTATCCTCCCTTTGTTCCCTTCTCTTCCTCAGTTTCTCTCTTAAAGTATACCTTCTCAGCTTCTCTGACTAAATCTCTCAAAGTCATATCTTGTAATCCATCTAAGCATTTTAACTTTCTTTTAATATCCGGGGCAGCTTGCCCAATAAAGGCCATTGTGACAGATGACTTTTGATCCTCTGCCTGAGGATTGAAAGGAGTGTATCTTCTATATGCCTCCATAATTCTCTCTAGAAACATAGAGAGAGGTTCTTCAGGCCCTTGAATAATCTCTCTTACCTTGGCCTAATTAGTTGGTCGCCTAGCGGCCGCACGGAAACCCACTATTAGAGCCCGGTGATAAGTGAACAGATGCTCCCTACCTTCAAAGATTTGGGGGCCACAGTTGGGTTGGTTCAAAGGAAAGCTGGCTTTGATTATCTTGGGAAGTTGTGTCAGTCACGCATCTGGTCAGAGGATATTTTTTTCCAGCTTCCATTAGTATTCTATTTTGATCCCCTGTCATGAAGACAGTCCCTATGAGTTGTTGGCAGTCATCTCAAGTAGGCTAGTGTGAAAACATCAATGACTCAACCAGACCTGTGTGCCAGGTGGGGTGCTCAGAAAAAGGGGGATTGTTATATTTCCAATTATGTACGTCTGAAGAGGAGAATGGCCAAAACTGGTAGGCTTGCATTTTTTCCCCCATGGCCGTCGTCAATCTTTGGCCCATAGGGATGGAGGGAGAGCATCATGGGAGTTCCAGTGTTTTCAACTATTCACTGCTGGCGAGTTCCTATAGCCGGGCCAGCTTCCTCAAGGGAAGGAAGGGCTGTGTGTGCCACTGGGGAGCTATCTGGAGGGTGCTGTGCTCCTCCAATTGCAGAGAGGCTGAGTCAGCAGCAGGGGAATCACTTAGAGGGTGTTGGGGATTGGGGGAAGAGGGCAGGGGATAAGGAGGGGGAGGAGAATCCAGTAGAGTCAAATCTTGTGACTCAGGGAGAACAGAGGGTGGAGAAGGAAGAAGAGCAGAGGGTTTGAGAGATCATGGGGGAAGGAGTAGGAGCAGGGGCAGCGGTAAGGAAAGGCTTCACCCATGGAGGAGGAGATTTGCAGAGGTCCTGCAAAGTTAAGATATATGGCGGAATGATCCAGATGGCTATGTGGCCCTGGCTAAAAGACAATATCTCTAACTTTTTAAATTAGTGGGAAGTAGAAAGATCCTTCTAGAGGCTATCCGACTCGAAAGGTGGGTCATTCTGAGGCACAGAGCGTCTTCCAGGTCCAGTGTTTTACTAAATAAAAAAGATTCTGAGCCCTTATGTGGACTTTGGGCCAGTGATCAATGGTCAGGGACAGAGGCATTGAAGTGCTCTGTCCCATAATGAAAGATACACAAATAGTGAAAGCCACGACACATGGGGTCTCACATTCGCCGCTGCTGGATTTCAGTGGAACCTCCATATGAAAAGGTCGGGCAAGCCTTGGAGGAAGAGACCACAAAGAGATTGTCACATGCAACAGCAAAGGGTTTATTGGGGGTCCAGCATGCTGGGGCTCAGAGCTCAATTGAAAAGAGATGAGAGCCCTGAGAACACCTTAAGCAGAGTTTATATAATTTTCTTGGAGAGGGCAGGGAGGAAAGTTTATTGATGGGTCCGGGTGAGTGGGCAGTGTGCGTGCACACGGGTGAGGGAGTACATTCTGCAGTTTGGCAGTTGGGGAGAGCACATTCTGGGAACAAGATTAGCAAAGAGTTCTCAAGATTTCAAAAGTGTTTTGTTAAGCATACAGAGAAACAGGAAGTGACAAGTCCTATTTTATTAACCTTTAACTACCGACTATCCCTTTTTGACTGGATGTTCTCTTCTACATTCAATCATCCAAGGTACAAGGTCCTAGGCCATTGAATATTGATTAATCTGACACATCTGTGCAGAACCTAATTCAAAGCTAAGTATCCCAATCAAGGGCCCAATTCTCTTCTGGGCTTCAAAACTTACCTAGATTTCTGTTTTCATACATGTATTTCACCTATATATTCTCATACATATCACAGGTTCCCAATACCATTATTCATCCAGCAGAATGATTCCTAACCAAATCGAAAATGTTATTAACACTAACCGTACACTTTCCCCTCAATCTAACATTACAGAGAGGAGGGACAGAGTTAGTCTTACAATACAGGAATGTAGTGGATCTTCCACCTGCTGAGAACCTCAAAGGTCCATGCAGAAATGTCCTCTGGAGAAGATGTAGGCAGCTATGAAGGACCTGGGAGAGTAAAAGTCATCTTACATGACAAACAACCTGGCCAGGATGAAGGGTTGTGTCCAAATCAGCCTCTCTCGTCCTAATGTAGAGAAGATGGAACAAACCAGGCCTCTGTGGAGAGCTGTTCCCAGGTTCCTATGGTTGATATACCAATCTAACTTGTGAAAGTGTCACAGGAAGTTGGGGCAGCCACCATCTCATGTGACCCTTGGAAGCAACTGTTAGGACAAAGTGGTTGCCAAGCCAGTGAACTCATTCAGTTCCTGAAGGAAGTGACCTCACCTCACTTCCGTGGTGATGGAACTCTCTGAACATGGGATCCAGGAAGCCAGGCATCCAAGCCAGTCTCAGTCACAGTCCCTGTGGGCTCACTTGTTTGGATTTACCAAGGACAGAGTTAATCTTTCTTGGTACCTACTGATGTGAGAATGGCCAAATACCAGAAAAGCTCTGAAGAGGGGCCATTCCTGAGAAAGCAGGTAGTGGCTCACCACTAGCTCCTGACAACTTCACAGAGTTGACCAAGGAGACCAGATCTGATAAAGGACAGGCCATTTTGGGAGAACATAGTATGGTCCAGAAGTCAGAGGACACTCTGGATAGTCACAGACCTACTTGAGGGAAGCAGGTGCCTTTTTGGGTGTTGGTGTGGGTTTGTGGTTTTGTCTCATGTTCTGAGAATAGGTAGGAAAGACGGTTTTGAGGTTTGGAGTGAAATGTTTCTACTAAGTCGTTTCACAGGGCGTGTGTTTCTATGTCTGTGTATCTCACTGTGTCCGTGGTTGTAGACATTAGAAAAAAAGAATGCATCAATGGATGTGTCCTGTCTATTAGAAAGCTTCCGAGCATTCATCCTGCCCAATTAATGAATGGACCAGGGCTTGCATAATCAATGGGTAACACCTGCTATCTTCCTAAGTTCCAGTTTTCTTCCTGAATTCTGGCCACTCTCCAGAATAGGCTCATGGTTTTGTGTCCAAGATATGTACCACCACCAAGCTCTGTCACATGGCCATATACTGGATAGCTGAAGGGAATGGCGAGCATCTCAGAAAACTCAGATATCAGTGTGACTACTAACATCTCAGTGGAGAAACCGTGGTTGGGCCTTTTGCTTAACAATTGTTCTTTTCCCCTGAGTCAGGAAGGACTTTGCCTCAGGCCAACCCGTTTGTGAAGCCTGAAGAAAACCGTTTTCAAATGGAAATGAATGGGCATCACCTGTGTCTCTTTGCTTAATTGCTTTGGAAAGGGATGTGTCTGAATCAGGCTCTTGGCCCAGTGTGAGGCTGTGGCTTAGATTGTCAGCACCTGATGGATGTAAAGAAAGATCCCATGTATGCATCCAACACCAAAATGGCCAAAAGAGCAGTCATTGTGGGTGAATTCTCTTGTCTTTCTCTGTAAGTTTCCTGACCTCCATCAAGTGAGAATAAGGATCCTTTGGGTCTAATGAGTTCTTTAAAGCCCTGCAGAGGCTAGCCCATTGGTGCTTGGGTTTTATCATGACTCCAATACACATAAATAATCTAAATCCCACAGTCAGTAGGCCTCAATTTGGAGAAGTGGAGCAGTATTAAATGCAGGCCTATTGGATCACTCCTGTTTCACAGGAAGGGTGTCCAGGCCACTCAAACTTTAGGCAAACGAGGGGCAAGGGAGCTTATTTTGGATACTGTCTTGTACTGTGCTCCTCATGGAAACCTCTAGCAAGAGGTTATGTTCAGTGTCTATATGAAATAAAATGAGGGCCATGTGGGATTTTTTTTGGTTTCAATTGTTTTCATTTGTGTGGCGGTTGGAAGAGGTGACTGGGTCCACCTGGGCTTGAACAGTGGCGTGATTCCCCTTAGAGAGTGAGTTCTGAAACTGACCTCAGAGAAGTATTGCCATGACTTGTGTTGGGATTTTAGGAGGACACGCATGAGAGTCGCCCATGGAAACTGAGATATAGGCCCAGGGTACCTTTCCACAGAGCACTGGGAATCTCAGCCAGGATATCACATGATTTTATTCTTAAAGGCATGTCAGCCATAGTTGAGAATCAAAACAAACATGGACCTCACATTGTAGACCTCAATGAGCCTGGATTCATGTGACCTTTTGGCCACTCTTTGGAAAGTCTTGCCTGTGAGAGTTCTCGATAGCGTTCATTGAAATGAGCATCCTCACCATTTAATGGTTCCCGAATGAATTAAAACCCACAGTGCCTCCAACTTCATCCTTGAAAAATGCCTAGATAAATACCATGAAATTTTTGAATTTCCCATGACCTGGTCGCACTGGGAACATTTGGATGTCCTACATCATTCATGAATCTATCAGGCAGTGCCTTGATTGACTGGGATTCATAAAAATGGTGTAGAACAGAGATACCAGTAAGTTGGAGCCTACTGAGTGGTGGGCCTAGAGCAGAGGTGGGAAGGTGTATGATAAAACATCTTTGTGAGGCCATGTCAATCTGCCATTAGCTTCCAAATTGCTTGTGACTGACATGGTGCAGCCAGCAGAATGTTCAATGAAATGGCATATTGTTATATGGAGAGGTTTCAGGGCAATGTTCAGAACCAGGTTTCTATGGACAAGGGGGCAAGCTATGAGGGATAGAAGCCTGCTTGGTGCATTCTCCTGAGAACCCTGACCCACCGCACAAGACAGAACTTCCTCCACCACTGTGTCCCATTTGAACTCCTTGTATATCGTGAAGCAAATACCAAAGTCCCAGTGCAGCAGCAAGAAACACCATGAAAATTGGAGGATGACCAAATGGCTTCACAGTCCCCCAGGGAGACACTTAGCCCACAATGGCCACAGTTTACCTACAAAGAGAGAATTCCGCACTGCTACCTCATGTACATTGGAAAATAAGAATCCATGTCCTCCAGGTCACATAGATGCAGACCCAGCTTTGATGGTCTCACTAGAAAGAAATCAAAAGCTCCTGAAAACAATATATATTTCAAGTGCCCAACCACATAGGCAGTTTCCCAAGAAGTCTTTAGGGCACCAGAGCTCCACATTTGAGAAATGTTTACTGTGTCCCTTACTTTGGGAAACTCCTCTAACACCTCCAAGGTTGTGAACTCCTGAGCATATTCCATTCCAGATATGTATTCACAGATTTTCTAACTCTTCTTCTCTAATTCTGTATTACTTGGGGCGGAGTTAATTACAATAAATTTTTCTGGAAGAGAACAAGAAGATTTTTGTGTAGCACATATTTGCATACACATTGTGTTCATTTTCCAATTTTCCATTCGAAATACTGATTCCCTGACACTAACCCATAGCTTGCTAGACTCTGACTACTAATCCTAATGTGATGGAGAAAAATAACTCAAACAGAATAGAAATACAAGCAGTTCAGAGGAGGGGTGGTGTATAGTTGGGCTTGCCTTTTGCAATACATAGGTTTGGAGTTATAAATCTAGTCAATTTTTAATTGAAGTAGTTCTCCGTGTGTTTTTAAAGTTAACAAATATGTGAATTCCTGTCTCCCTTTCTCTGTAGCCTATTAAGCACATGTATTTGTATATGCACATATTGAATCCTACCTGGTATCACACGTACATACTTGTGAGGTGGCCAACTTGACAGATACAAATTGTGGAACAGAAAATTCAACCTATGGGGGAGCTTCCTAGGTGAACAACATTATATATAAATCCATGTTCAGTAAAATAAATATTTTTGGATATGTGGATCATATAAATTTCACGATGAATTTTGATTGGCATATATATTGCTACTTTTTAATTGCTCTGTGTGGGTTTTGTGTGTGTGTGTGTGTATATATATATATATATATATATATATATATATATATATATATATATATATATATATGTATATATATATATATATATTCTCCAGATTTTTCAAAATGTAAAATATATGTGTCTTATTATACACTCCTAAATTCATTAATGTTCATATATTTGGATTTCTAATCAACTTTTCACAAGATTATTCTCAGAAATATTCATCCACCTGAACTACATATCTGTTTCCTAGTACTGAAAACTAAATTCAGTGAATGGTATATACAAATGCTAATATTTCTACAGTAACTTACCCAGTTTAACATCGGTGCAAGTAGATTCCTATGTTCCTTGATGTCTATTTTGACGTTCATTTTTATTCAACACTGGTATATTAGTTTTCTTCATTTTATGCACATCATACGATATATATTTCTTCCACAATTTAGCAAATTTATAGGCATTTGTTTCACTTTCAATCACTTCCTGCTTCAGAACACATGTATTCCTCCAGCTTTCTTGACTGGTTTTTTCATGAGACTTCTTTCTGAACACATTGTTTTCGATTTCCATAATCACTTTTGGGGCAAACTCACACACCCATCATGATAAACCATAACTCTATTATTACCATTAGATGTATAACTGTTTGGAATGAATGATTGTATATCAACATAAAATTTCTTATGTATTTTCAGATATCAATTCAATCCAATATTAAAAGTGGAACCTGTTATATTATTTATTCACAGTATGGTCTATTAAGGCATCATCTCTATATTCATAGACCCAGGGTCTATGTATTTGTATCCCCAATACTAATTTATAAGTCTTTAAAATATTGCTTTCAGAAATGGTGGAAAAAAATACTCTAGTCACCTGATATACATATACATTTCATCACAGTAATATTCCTGACACAAAATGCAAGGGTCACACTTATGACTGTACCAAAGCCTAAATTGAATGTGAGCATGTATTACTAACAACGTCCATGTCCTGGTTCCCTAATGCTCTCAAATATTATTCCTATTGGTGACTACATATCTGTTTCTTCCTAAGATTATATATTCAAACTCAACCCTGTTAATAATGTCTTATCCTACCACTCACTTTGTACTTTGCCTGATTTCCTAATGTCTCCATTGATATCTGCTTTCAAATACCTTTTCTCCAGTTCATCATTGGGAATGACCCTTCAAATGTGCTGACATTTACATTTACTCTCTCACCAAATCCTTATTGCTAAAGAACTTTTGGTCCAACTCCTAGACTCACTCAAATGGGTTCTTCAAAGCCCTGCAGAGGGAAGCCCAGAGATTCTTGGGTTTTCTCATGACTCCAATTCACATAAAGTATCTAAACCCCACAGTCAGTAGGCCTCAAATTCGAGAAGCAGAGCAGCATTAATGGCAGTCCTATTTGATCACTCCTGGTTCACAGGAAGGGTGCCCAGGCCACCCTGACTTTAGGCAAATGAGGGGGAAGGGAGCTTATTTTGGACACTGTCTTGGACTGTGTCCCTCATGGAAACCTCTAGCAAGGGATTATGATGAGTGTCTACATGGAAGAAAATGAGGGCCATGTGGGAGTGTTTTGTTTTTAATTGTGGTCACTTGTGTGGCGGTTGGAAGAGATGAATGGGTCCACCTGGGCTTGAACTCTGGTGTGATTCCCCTTAGAAACGGAGTTTTGGAAATGACCTTAGAGATGTATTGCTATGAATTGTGTTGGGATTTTCGGAGGCCAGGCATGAGAGTCGCCCATGCATGACAATACGCGTCAAATTGGAGAAGCAGAACTTAATGTCCAAATCCTTTACTCACCCTTCTTTTTAATCCTACCGTCTATCTTCCTAATCTCAGATAAATACCATGATATATTTGAAATTCCTATGACCAGGTGGCACTGGAGAATCTTTGGATGTCCTGTTTCTGATCATGAGTGTACCAGACAGTGGCTTAATTGACTTGGTTTTATGAAAATGGTGTAGGACAGAGATGCCAGTAAGTTGGAGCCTGCTGAGTAGTGGGCCTAGAGCAGTGGTGTGCAGATGTGTGATAAAATATCTGTGGTGGGGTCATGTGGATCTTCCATTGGCTTCCAAATGGCTTGTGACTGAAATAGTGTAGCCAGCAGACCCTTATATGTAAAGGCATCTCGTTATATGGAGAGGTTTAACGTCAATTTTAAGAAACAGGTTGCTATGGTCAAGGGGACAAGCTATGTTGGATAGAAGACTTGTTGGTGCATTCTCCTGGAGAACCTGACCCACCACACATGACAGAACTCACTCTAGCATTTTGTCCCAGTTGAACTCATTGTATTTCGTTAAGTAAATACCATACTCCCAGTGCAGCAACAAGAAACACCACAAAAAGTGGAGGATGACCAAATGGCTTCACAGTCCACATGGGGAGACACTTAGACCCGAGTGGCCACAGTTTACCTACAAAGAGAGAATTCAGCACTGCTCCCTTATGTTCATTAAAAAAAAAGAAACCATGTTCTCCAGGTCACATAGATGCAGACCCATCTTTGATGGTCTCACTACAAATGAAGCTAAAGCTCCTGACAACAACATATATTTCAAGTGCCCGAACTCAGAGACAGTTTCTCAAGAAGTTTTTAGGCCAGCAGAGCTCCATGTTTGTGGAGTGTTTACCCTGACCCTAACTTTTGGAAACTCCTCTACCACCTCCAAGGTTGTGAACTCCTGATTATGTTCCATTCCATATATGTATTCACAGATTTTCTAACTCTTCTCCTCTAATTGTGTCTTATTTGGGGTGAAGGTAATGGCAATTCATTGTTCTGGATGAGAGTGGGAATATTTTTGTGTGGCACATATTTGCATACACATTGGATTCATTTTCTTATTTTCCAATCAAAATACTGAAACCATGACACTAACCCATACCCTACTAGACTCTGACTACTAATCCTAATATGATGGAGGAAAAATAACCAAAACAAAATAGAAATACATGCAGTTCAGTGGAGGCATGGTGTATATTTGGACTTGCCTTTTACATGATAAAGGGTAGGTGTTATAAATCTAGTCAATTTTTGGTTAAAATAATTCTCCATGTGTTTTTAAAATTAACTAATATGTGAATTCCTGTCTCCCTTTCTCTATAGACTATTCAGCACATGTATATTTATATGCACATATAGAATCCTACCTGGTATCACAGGTTAATTTTTTTGTTTTGTCTGACTTGGAAGATACAAATTGTGAGAAGAGATCCCTCCTCCTAAACGCTGTTGAAACTGAAAATTCAACCTATGGGTGAGCTTCCTAATAGAAAAACATTATACAAAAATCCATGTTCAGTAAAATAATTATTTTTGCATATGTGAATTATATATATTTAATGATGAATTTCGATTAGCATATGTATTGCTACTTTTTATAGTCTGTGTGTATGTTTTGTGTATATATATATATATATATATATATATATATATATATATATACTCTCCAGATTTTTCAAAATATGAAATATATGTGTCTTATATATACTCCCTAAATTTATTCATGTTGATGTATTTAGATTTATAATCGATTTTTCACAAGATTATTCTCAGAATTATTCATCAACTTGAAATATATATTTGTTTCCTAGTACTGAAAACTGACTTCAGTGAAAGCTGCACACAAATGCTAATATTTCTAGAGTAACTGACCCAGTTTAATATCAACGCAAGTAGACTCCTATGGGACATGACATATAATTTGACGTTCATTTTTATTCAACAATGGTACATTACTATTTCTGCAGTTTATGCACATCGTAGGATATATATTTTATCCACAAGTTCACAAATTTTTAGACATTTGTTTCAATGTCAATCACTTCCTGCTTCAGAACACAAGTATTCTTCCATGTTTCTTGACTGGTCTTTTCATGAGACTTCTTTCCAAAAATATTATATTTGATTTCCATAATCAGTTTGAAGCAAAACTCACACACACTTCAGGATAAACCACAACCCTAATATTACCATTAGATGTATTACTGGTTGAAATGAATGTATGTATATCAATATAAGATTTCCTGAATATTTTTAGATATCAATTTTATCCATTATTTAAAGTTGGAACAAGTAATATTATTTATTCACACTACGCTCTATTCATGCATTATCTCTATATTCATAGACACAGGGTACATCTATTTTTACCCACAATACTAATTTATACATCTTCAAAATATGGCTCCAAGAAATGGTGGAAGAAATACTCATGTTACCTGATCCACATATACATTTTATCACAGTAATATTCTGGTCAGAAAATGCAAACATCACACTTATGATTGTACCAAAGTCTAAATGGAAAATGAACATGGATTACTAAAAACATCCATGTCCAGGCTGCCTAATGCTCCCACTTGTCAATCTTTTTGGGGACTACATATTTGTTTTTTCCTAAGATTATATATTGAAACTCAATCATATTGAAAATGTCTAATCCAATCACTCACTTTACACTTTGCATGATTTCCTAATGTCTCTATGGATATCTGCTTTCCTACATATTTTCCCCAGTTCATCATTGTGACTGATTCTTCACACGTTCTGACATTCATATTCACTCTCTACCCGAAACCCTATTGCTAAAGAATTTTTGGTCCAAAACTTATACTCACTCTTCTTTTTAAACGTACAAACTGTCTTCCTAATACTACCAACTATCCCTTTTATCCTGGATGCTCTCTTCGACATTCAATCATCCAAGGTACAAGGTCCTATAACATTGTATATCGATTTATCTGAGACATCTGTGCAGAACATAATTCAAAGCTAAGTATCCCAATGAAGGTCCCAATGTCTTTCTGGGCTTCAAATCATACCTAGATTTCTGTTTCCATACTTATATTTTACCTATATATTCTTGTAAATATCGCAGGTTCCCAATACCATTATTCATCCAACAGAATGACTCCTCACCAAAATCGAACCTGTTATTAACCCTAACCATACACTCTTCCCTCAATCTACCTTTACAGAAGAGCAGGGACAGAGTTTGTCTTACAATACAGGAATGTAGGGGATCTTCCACCTGCTTAGAAACTCAATGGTCCAAGAAGAAATGATCCCTGGAGAAGTATTAGGCAGCTATGTAGGACCTGAGAGAGCAAAAGTCATCTTCCATGGCAAACAACCTTGTCAGGATGAAGGGTTGTGTCTGAATCAGCCTCTCTATTTTTAATGGAGAGAATATGGACCAAACCAGGACAATGTGGAGAGCTGTTTCTGGTTCCATATGGTTGATATACCATTCTAACTAGTGAAAGTGTCAGAGGAAGTAGGGTATCCTCCATCTCATGGGACCCTTGGAAGCAACTGTTATAACAAAGTGGTTGCCAAGGCAGTGAACTCATTAAATAAGTGACCTACCTCACTTCCTTGGTGATGGAACTCTCTGAATTTGGGATCCAGGAAGCCAGGCACACAGAGCCAGTCCCAGTCTCAGTCCCAGTGGGCTCACATGTTTGGATTTACCAAGGACAGAGTCTGTCTTTTTTGGTACCTACTGATGTGAGGATGGCCAAATGCGAGGAGAGTTCTGAAGACGGGCCTTCCCTGAGAAAGCATGTAGTGGTCAGAACAGGCTCCTGACAACTTCACAGTGTTTGACAAGGAGACCAGATCTAAGACAAGACTGGCCTTTTCGGGGGAACATAAAATGGCCCACCAGTCAAAGGACACTCTGGATAGTCACAGACTTACTTGGGGGAAGGAGGTGCCTTTTTGAGTGTGTGTGTGAGTTTGTGGTTTTGTCTCATGTTCTGAGAATAGGTAGGAAAGGCGGTGTGTTTGGTTTGGAGTGGACTATTTCTAGAAAGAACTTTGACAAGGCAAGTGTTTCTGTGTCTGTGTCTCCCACTGTGTCCATGGTTGTAGACATTAGAAAAGAGAATGCATCAATGGATGTGTCCTGTCTAGTAGAAAGCTTCCCAGCATTCATCCTGTCCATTTTAGTAATGGACTGCAGGTTGCCTTATCGATGGGCAACACCTACTATCTTACTAAGTTTCTGTTTTCTTCCTGAATTTTGGCCACTCTCCAGAATAGGTTCATGGTTTTGTGTCCAAAATATGTACCACCTCCAAACTCTGCGACATGGCTATGTTCTGGATAGCTGGAGGGAATTGGAGCATCTCAGAAAACTCAGATATCAGTGTGACCAGAAAAGCCTCAGTGGAGAAACCCTGTTTTGGGCCTTTTGCTAACCTATTGATCTTTTGCCCTGAATGTCAGGAAGGTCTTTGCCTCAGGCCACCCCTTGGTGAAGCCTGAAGGAAACAGTTTTCAAATGGAAATGAATGGGCATCACCTGTGGCTCTTTGCTTAATTGCTTTGGAAAGCCATGTGTCTGAATCAGCCTCTTGGCCCTGTGAGAGGCTATGGCTTAGATTTTCAGCGCCTGATGGATCTAAAGAAACATCCAATGTGTGCATCCAAAACCAAAATGGCAAAAACATAAGTCATTGTGGATGATGTCTCTTGCCTTCCTCTGTTAGGTTCCTGACCTTCTTCAAGGGAGTATAGGGATTTTTTGGGTTAAATGAGTTCTTCCAAGCTCTTCAGAGGTGCTTGGGTTTAATCATGAATCCAAATCACATAAGGAATTTATACCTGACAGTCAGTAGGCCTCTAATTGGAGAAGTAGAGCAGTATTAGCGGCAGACGTATGTGATCAATCCTAGTTCACAGGAAGGGTGTCCAGGCCACCCTGAGTTTAGGCAAATGAGGGGCAAGGAAGCTTATTTTGGACACTCTCTTGAGCTGCGCCATTCAAGGAATCCTCCAGCCAGAGGTTATGATGAGTGACTCTATGGAAGAAGATGAGGGCCATGTCGAATTGTTTTGGTTTTAATTGTGGTCATTTATGTGGTGGTTGGAAAAGATGACTGGGTGCACCTAGCCTTGAACACTGGTGTGATTCTCCTCAGAGACTGAGTTCTGTAACTGACCTCAGAGTAGTAATTGCTTTGAAATTGGTTGTGTCTTAATTAGCCTCTTGGCCCTGTGTGAGGCTGTGACTTAGATTATCAGCACCAGATGGATCGAAAGAAAGATCCCATGTGTGCATCCAAAACCAAAATGGCCAAAAGAGCAGTCATTGTGGATTAAGCCTCTTGCCTTTCTCTGTAAGGTTCTGAAAGAATAAAAGAAATTGAAATTGAAATTGAAATGTAAAGAACCAGGTTTGTAAACTTTCCAAGCTGCACTTTCCTGTGGCAGTTTAGACAATTCCCGGATCTGCCCATTAGATGTGTGTTGAAATCTTCCCTGACTACCTAGTTACTTAACAACCCTTTCCCAGAATCCCTGCAGCTCAGCAAGTATACATCTCAGGTATTCAACCAATCAGTTTAAATGTATACCCCTTCTTAGGGCTGACCAATCACCCCCTGCCCGAATTGTTCCCGCAAATGAAAGTGCTAATCATGCTTTAGAGTTGTTATTTGATTTTCCCATGGTATATGATGAATTGCTAAAGGAGGCTATCATGTATGTAAAGTCCCTGCCCTCTCTAAGGAATGTATATAAACTCTGCTCAAGTTGTTCTCAGGGCTCTTTGTTCTTTGCTCCTCTAAAGTGAGCTCTGAGCCCCAGCATGCTGGACCCCCAATAAAACCTTTGCTGTTGCATGAGAAAGCCTCTTGGTGGTCTTTTTCTCTGACGTTCGCCCCACCTATTCATCTGGAGACCCCAGGTGAGATATCCGGCAGCGGCGGACAAAAGACCCCAATGGACTCCTCTCGGGGTAAGTAAGGCACCTCTTTCTGGTTTTGGGTTTCAGGTTATGGATTGGCAAAGTGGCTGTCAGTGAAGAGCATTAACTCTCTCTGATGGTGGCTGACAGATGTGTCACAGAGCTACAGGCCACGTTCCTGGGGCACACTCCAGAGGACTAGAGAAATCAAGGAATACTAATTTCTTCAACTCGTTTATATTTTGCTTCAGGATTCGGTTCGCCAGCCCATCAGGTTTTGCCGGCTACTCAGTTTTGGTCATTGTTCTGAACTCATGTTGAGTTTTCCGGCTGTCTTTATTGTCTAACCCATCAGGTTTTGGCAGTTACTCAGTTCTAATCTTTGTCTTGGACTCATGTTAAACGTTTGCTGTTTGTCTTTGTCTGTGTTGCGTTTGTGTCTTCACTGTCCCTGTTTGAGTAACTCTCATTATGGGACAAAGCACTTCCACTTCTCTGTCCCTGACACTTGATCATTGGACTGATGTCCGCTCAAGGGCCCAGAATCTTTCTTTTTCAGTAAAATGCCGTACCTGGCAGATTCTCTGTGCTTCAGAATGGCCTATTCTCAGAGTCAGGTGGCCCCCCAGAAGGATCCTTCTACTTCCCTCTAATCCGAAAAGTCAGAGATATTGTCTTTCAGCTGGGGCCACGTGGCCACCCAGATCAACAGCCATATACCCCTTCGCCCAGCATCCTATCATTCAAACCTTCCACTCCTCCCCCTCTTCCTTCCATTCTCCCTGAGTCACAAGACTGGACACTCCTCCCACTCCTTATCCTCTACCCTCGCTCTCCAACCCCCAACACGTTCCAGATGATATTCTCGCCGCTGACTCAGCCTCTCCGCCGCTAGAGGCAATTGGGCCAGACCCAAGCACTCCAGGGGACTTCTCTGCAGCAGCAGCAACCCCTCCTCCCCTGGAGGAAGCTGGGCCACCTAAAGGAACCCGACGGTGACGGATAATAGAAAACTCGGAAGCCCCTATGATGCTTCCTCTCCGTCCCTACGGGCCAATGAACCGATCCAACTGGCACCCAAACACCTTTAAATGTAGGTAGCATCTGTCCACTTATCGCCAGACTCTAATAGCGGGTCTCCGAGTGGCCGCCAGAGGGCCGACTAATTTGGCCAAGGTAAGAGAGATTATCCAAGGGCCTAATGAGTCTCCCTCTATGTTTCTGGAGAGAATTATGGAAGCATATAGGAAATATACTCCTTTTGATCCTCAGGCAGAGGATGAACAAGCATCTGTTGCAATGGCCTTTATCAAGCAGGCTGCCCTAGATATTAAGAGAAAGTTACAACGTCTAGATGTATTACAAGATAAGACCTTGAGAGATTTAGTAAGAGATGCTGAGAAAGTATATTATAAGAGAGAAACTGAGGAGGAAAGGGAACAGAGGAGAGAGACGGAAAGGGAACAAAAGGAGGATGAAAGGAGCAAAAGGCAGACTAAAGCATTGACTAAGGTTCTGGTCAGAGCACCAAATATGCCAGAAGTTAAAAAGCAGGGAGTCAGAAAGGGATACCTGGGCCCCCGCCAATGGCTGCCCCTGGCCTCAGATCAGTGTGCCTACTGTAAAGAAAACAGGACACTAGGCCAAAGAGTGCCCCCGAAAGAAGCAGAGATGCCAGTCCGCCGTGCTGACTCTAGAAGAGGACTAGGAAAGTCGGGGCTCGGATCCCCTCTCCGAGCTCAGGGTAACATTTAAAGTGGAGGGGACCCCAGTGAACTTTGAAGTGGATACAGGAGCAGTATAATCAACCTTTAAGACCCCACTGGGCCCCCTATCAAATAAATGGTCCCCTGTTAAAGGTACTAATGGCAGTAGATATTGGGCTGGGACAACTAAGAGGACTATGGACCTAGGAAATGGAAAAGTCCACCACGCTTTCCAAGTAATCCAAGAATGCCCAGCCCCATTGATGGGCTGGGATCTGCTTACCAAACTCTGGGCTAGAATAACCTTTAACCCTGATGGTCCCCAAGTGGAGTTTCTAAAGCCTTCAGTAAAAACTCCCATAGTCATGGCTTTGACAACATCCGTAGAAGATGAACATCAACACTTCGCGCCTCCTAGGACTGATCAAACAGGCAAACTACCCCAGAAATGGATAAAAGATTATCCTAATGCCTGGGCAGAAACTGCTGGGTTAGGTCTAGCCATATAACAACCTCCAATAGTAGTAGAATTAAAAGCCTCTATCTCTCCAATCAGTGTTAAACAATATCCTCTAATCAAAGAAGCTAAGGATGGGATAAGGGCCCATATTCAGAAATACCTGGCTCTTGGGGTCTTAAGGCCCTGTCATTTGTCCTAGAATATCCCCCTGCTACCAGTAAGAAAGCCAGGAACTGGGGACTACCGGACGCTTCAATACCTAAGAGAGATCAACAACAGAGTGCAGGACATTCACCCCACTGTACCGAATCCATATAATTTGCTTAGCGCTCTGAATCTGGAGCAGGAATGGTACACTGTGCTAGACTTAAAAGATGCTCACTTTTGCTTGCCCGTACATAAGGACACTCAGTTGCTGTTTGCTTTTGAGTGGATAGACCCCGAAAAAGGAACATCTGTCCAACTAACCTGGACTAGACTCCCACAGGGGTTCAAAAACTCTCCCACTCTCTTTGATGAACCCCTCCACAAGGACTTCAATGACTTCAAAACTGCACACCCCGATGTCACCATACACCAATATGTGGATGGTCTGCTACTGGCAGCTGACACCAAAGAGAACTATGAGTCTGGGACCCAAGCATTATTTTCCAAGCTTGCTCGGCTTGGATATAGGGCTTCTGCCAAAAAGGCCCAAATTTGTCAGCAAGAAGTAATCTTCCTGGGTTATTCTCTTAGGGGTGGCAAAGGATGGCTCACTGAGCCCACAAAATGAACCTTTGTGCAGATACTGCCCCCATCTAATAAGAGACAACTCAGGGAGTTTCTTGGGACTGCCGGCTTTTGCAGGTTATGGATTCCTGGGTTCGCGTCTCTGGCTGCCCCTTTATACCCGCTGATAAAGGGGGATGCCCACTTCCAATGGACCCCTGAGCACCAACAAGCTTTTGATAATGTCAGAAAAAAGGTGCTGCTATCTGCTCCGGCCTTAGCACTCCCAGATATAGAAAAACCCTTCAGTCTCTACATCGAGGAAAAGAAAGGAATAGCACGGGTTGTGCTCACTGAGACTTTGGGACCTTGGAAAAGGCCGGTAGAATACTTATCAAATAAACTGGACCCAGTGGCTAGTGGGTCGCCCCATTGCTTAAGAGCTATAGCAGCGGCAGCCCTTCTAATAAAAGATGCTGATAAATTAACGTTGGGACAGAAGCTAACGATTATAGTCCCCCATGCCCTGGAGTGCATCATCTGTCAGCCTCCAGAGATGTGGCTATCAAACTCTAGAATAACCCACTACCAGAACCTCTTGCTTGACAAAGACAGAATCACGCTGGGACCCGCTGCTCCACTCAACCCGGCTACACTGCTGCCAGAAGAATCATCAAGACCCGTTGCTCATGAGTGTCAACACATACTGGCAGAGGAAACCAGTATACGACGAGACTTGAAGGATCAGCCACTGCCTTGCCCTGAAGTTGTATGGTTTATGGATGGCAGCAGCTTCCTCCAAGATGGTAAGCGGTGGGCTGGAGAAGCAGTAGTTAGCAAAATTAATGTCATCTGTTCCTCTGGTCTCCCAGAACTGACATCAGCCCAAAAAGCAGAACTGATTGCCCTTACGAAAGTATTGGAACTAGCAACAGGCAAAAGGGCCACCATATACACTGATAGCCGCTATGCATTTGCCACTGCAAATGTGCACGGGGCTATTTCCCATCAAAGGGGGTTATTAACCTCCACCTGGAAAGAAATAAAGAACAAAGATGAGATCCTCCAACTTCTCTCAGCAGTGCAGGGCCCTAAGGAACTAGCTATAGTGCACTGCCCAGGGCACCAGAAGGGAAACGAACCCTTGGCGGTTGGAAAAAGAAGGGCAGATGAGGAAGCTTAATTGGCAGCCCTAAATGGAGTGACCGTGTTAACTTTTTCCACACCAGGGGGAACAACAATCAGGAGACTTGGCCGCACCGGAACATTCAGGCAACTTATCATCTGAGGAGACAGATACAGAACTCTGGGATCCTACAGAGCCAAGTTTACAATTTCAAAAAGCCCACCTTTATGTCAAAGACGTACACCAGCTCACCCACTTAGACTCAGAGAAGATATAGGCACTCTTAAAGGACCGGAGAAAGGACTTATTATTGACTGACTCACAGAGGAAAGAAATAGCTGAGCAGGTGACTAGAGCTTGTCAAGTCTGCCAAGTAGTTAATGCTTACCCATCCAAGCTTCCTGCAGGGAAGCGCTTACAAGGAACCAGACAAGGACAATTCTGGGAATTGAACTTTACTGAAATTAAGCCAGCAAGGTATGAACTTAAATATCTCCTAGTCTTTGTAGATACTTTTTCAGGATGGGTCGAAGCCTTCCCCATGAAGAAAGAAACAGCTCAGATGGTAGTCAAAAAGATCGTAGAAGACATTTTTCCAAGGTTCGGCCTGTCTAAGGTAATAGGGTCCGCTAACGGACCGGCATTCATGCCCCAGGAAAGTAAGGGATTTCCCAGGACCCTGGGGATTAATTGGAAGTTACATTGTGCTTATAGACCCTATAGCTCAGGACAGGTAGAAAGGATGAATAGAACCATCAAAGAGTACTTAACAAAATTAAGCTTGGATACTGGCATAAAAAATTGGACTATGCTCCAACCTTATGCACTGTTTTGTGAAAGAAATACCCCCTCCGCCTCTTTGTGTAACCTCACCTCTTATGAAATTCTCAATGGTGCCCTTCCTCCAGTAGGGGACCTAATCCCAACTATGAGACTTAATGATTCCTTTCACACCCCCTTGCTTGACAGATTTAAAGCCCTTTAACAAACCCAGCACCCAGCGATACCTGTGGAAACATTTGGCCTCTGCTTATCAGACTGGAGACGAGGGAACCCCACATTGATATCAAGTGGGAGGCTTCGTCTACGTGAGATGGCGTCAGGTGTCATCCCTGGAACTCCACTGGAAAGGACCATACCAGGTGCTGCTTATAACACCCACAGTGGTGAAAGTGGATGGGATCACTTCCTGGATCAATGCCTCCCATCTCATGCCTGAGCCCTGTACAGACTCTGGCTGGAAACTTCTACAGACTGGTATCCATCTCAAGTTGCGTGTCCGTCATGTGGGTAGGGCTATGGATTCTTCCCATGACCACCAGCAGCCCTAATCCCCATCAGCGTGCTCAGCAACAAGGGCAAGTAATGAATCCTAATGGGCAAGTAGTGTGATCTATTTCACAAACAGCCACCTTATGGACTTGGTGGCCATCTCTCCACCCGGAAATTTGTCAGCTTGCCATAGGCTTCCCTGACTGGGATCTCCCTGACATAGAGGACCCCACACAGATCCCACTCAAACCCTAACAAGGGCAACATAGACCACCTTAACCCATGAATTGTGGATGTCATCTCCCCCAGCTCAGGTGTAAACTAGCCAGTCTTGACTATTATGTGTGCCCACCTGATTTCCAAAGTCATAAAACAGGCCCAAACCTGTGGAGGACCCAGTGACTTTTATTGTAGATCTTGGGGTTGTGAACAAACGAAAGCTGCATGGTGGAACCCAAACTCCCCAGAAAGGTATGATTCCAGTAGGATGAAATGACACCTGGATTGATCCCAAGAAATGTGCTGCTTGCCCAGTGGTGTCAAAAACTCGCTGTGGAAAGAATACTCTATGTTACCCCCTCAATATAACTTTCACTTCCAAAGGAAGGGGCTACCTCAGAAAAACCTGGCCTATGGGAAATACGTGGGGAATGCGATTCTATATTTATGGCCCAGGTGATGAATTTGGTCTCTGGTTCACCGTCTGGCTTAAAAAGAAAGAAAATCCCACAGCAATAGGACCCAATCCCCTCAAGCCAGGGATTAAGCCTCCTAAACCTTCCATGCCTAGATCTACCAGAACCCCTCTACCATCTAATACTTCCTGGATTCCGTCTTTGCCTACTTCCCCAGTCCAGAGTACATCTGACTCCTCCCCCTGGGAACTAATTAAAGGAACCTTTATGGTACTGAACTCCACACAGTCAGAACTCCTTGTATTTCAGCCCAGGTCTTTGACAGCCCTGTAAATTATTGTGTAATGGTGCAGATACTCTCCAGGGTACTCTATCATAATGCCTAATCATTTGAAGGTCTACTAGGGGGACAAACAACCCGATATCAAGGGGAACCATTGTCCCTTACTCTAGCCATCCTATTGGGGATAGGAGCTGCTGCAGGAGTGGGTATGGGAACAGCTTCTATGATGCGTGGTTAACAACAAATGGCCCAATTAGAAACAGCAATAAATCAAGACTTGAAGACGTTAGAGACCTCCATCACAGCTTTGCAGGAATCCTTAACCTCTCTCTCTGAAGTTGTTTTACAGAACAGGTGAGGATTAGACCTCCTCTTGATGAGGGAGAGGGCCTCTGTGTTGCACTGAGAGAAGAATGTTGTTTTTATGCTGACCATATTGGAGTTGCAAAATAATTCATGAGTAAATTAAGAAAATACCTTGAAGAGCGCCAGAGAGAATGGGAGATTCAACAAGGGTGCTTTGAGTCATGGTTAACCGAGTACCCCTGGTAACTACACTAATATCAGACTTAGCTGGACCCCTGATCATCCTTATGGTGTTGCTAACTGTGGGACCTTGTTTGCCTAACCACATAGTTTCCTTTCTCCAGGCTCAGATTAGGCAGGTGAAACTCATGATAATCAGACAGAAATATGCTGCACTGGTAGGAATAGAATGTGAAACCCCACAATAATTTTGATTCATTACTTTTAAGATTAAAAGTAGTCAGAAAAAGGGGTGGGAAATGAAAGAATAAAAGAAATTGAAATTGAAACGTAAAGAACCAGGTTTTGTACATTTTCCAAGCTGCACTCAGAACCTGAAATTCCTGTGGCACTTAAGACAATTCCCGGATCTTCCCATTAGATGTGTGTTGAAATCTTCCCTGACCACCTCGTTACTTAACCACCCCTTTCCCAGAAACCATGCAGATTTGCACGTATACATCTCAGTGCTTCAACCAATCAGTTTAAATGTATACTCCTTCTCACGGCTGACCAATCACCCGCTGCCCAACCTGTTCCCACCAATGAATGTGCTAATCATGTTTTAGAGTTATTATTTGATTTTCCCGCGGTATATGATGATTTTCTAAAGGAGGCTATGATGTATGTAAAGTCCCTGCCCTCTCTAAAGAATGTATATAAACTCTGCTCAAGTTGTTCTCGGGGCTCTTTGTTCTTTGCTCCTCTGAAGTGAGCTCTGAGCCTCAGCATGCTGGACCCCCAATAAACCCTTTGCTGTGGCATGAGACAGTCTCTTGGTGGTCTTTTCCTCCGAAGTTCGCCCGACCTTTTCAGTTCCTGACTTCCGTCAAGTGAGAATAGGGATCATTTGGGTCAAATGAGTTCTTCAAAGCCCTACAGTGGATAGCCCATAGGTGCTTGGGTTTTCTCATGACTCCAAATCACATAGAAAATCTACACCTGACAGTCATTAGGCCTCAAATTGGAGAAGCAGAGCAGTATTAAAGGCAGGCTTATTTGATCACTCCTGGTTCAAAGGAAGGGTGTTTAGGCCACCCTGACTTTTGGCAAATGAGGGGCAATGGAGCTTATTTTGGACACTGTCTTTTGCTGCACCCCTCATGGAAACTTCCAGCCAGAGGTTATGATGCGTGTCTGTGTAGAAGAAGATGAGGCCCATGTGGGAGTGTTTTGATTTAAATTGTGGTCATATGTGTGGTAGCTGGAAGAGATTACTGGGTCCTCCTGGGCCTGAACTCTGGTGTGACTCCTTTTAGACACTGTTTCCTGGAACTGAGCTTAGTGAAGTATTGCCATGAGTTGTGTTGGGATTTGAGGAGGCCATGCATGAGAGTCGCCCTTGGAACCTGAGATGTAGGCCCAGGGTAGCTTTCCACAGAGCACTGGGAATCTCAGTCAGGATACCACAAGATTTTATTCTGAAAGACTTGGCAGCCATAGTTGAGATCAAAACACTCATGGATCTCAATTGTAGACCTCAATGAGCCTGGCTTCAGGTGACCTTTTGGACACTCTTTGGGAAGCCTTGCCTGTGAGAGTTCTCCAGAGTTTTCATTGAAATGATCATACTCACCATTTAATGGTTCCTGCATGAATTGAAATCCACTGTGCCTCCAAATTCATCCTTGATAAATGGCTAGATAAATAGTTTAAATTTTTGAAATTCCCATGAACAGGTGGCATACAGAACCTTTGGATGTCCTATTTCTGATCATGAGTGTACCAGACAGTGCCTTGATTGATTGGGTTTAATGAAAATGGTGTAGAACCGAGATCCCAGTAATTTGGAGCCTGATGAGTAGAGGGCCTAGAGCAGCGGTAGGCAGGTGTGTGATAAAACATCTGTGATGGGGCCATGTGGATCTGCCTTTGGATTCCAAATGTCATGAGACGGACATGGTGCAGCCAGGAGACCATTATAAGTAAACACATCTTGTTATATGGAGAGGTTTTAGGGTAATTTACAGAATCAGGTTGCTATGGTCAAGGGAGCAAGCTATGTGGTATAGAGGCCGGTTTCATGAATGCTCATGTGTGAGCCACCACATGTGATAGAACTCCCTCCAGCACTGTGTCCCAGTTGAACTCCTTGTATTTCATGAAGCAAATACAAAACTCGCAGTGCAGCAGCAAGAAACACCAGGAAAAGTGGAGGATTACTAAATGGCTTCACAGTCCACACGGGCAGACACTTAGACCACTGTGTCCCAGTTGAACTCCATGTATTTCGTGAAGCAAATACCAAAGTCGCAGTGCAGCAGCAAGAAACACAATGAAGAGTGGAAGAGGAACAAATGAATATACAATCCACGCGGGGACACACTTAGCCCCAAGTGGCCATAGTATACCTACAAAGAGAGAATTCAGCACTGCTCCCTCATGTTCATTGGAATATTACAATTTATGTCCTCCAGGTCACATAGATGCTGACCCAGCTTTGATCGTCTCACTAGAAGGAAGCAAAAGCTCCTGAAAACAACATATATTTCAAATGCCCAAACTCAGAGGCAGTTTCTCAAGAAGTCTTTAGGCCAGCAGAGCTCTGTGATTGTGGAGTGCTTACCCTGTCCCTTACTTTTGAAAACTCCTCTACCACCTCCATGGTTGTGAACTCCTGATCAAATTCCATTTCAGATATGTATTCACATATTTTCTATCTCTTTTCCTCTAATTGTCTCTTACTTGGGGCGAAGTTAATGTCAAGGGATTGTTCTGGATGAGAGTGGGAAGATTTTTCTGAAGCACATATTTGCATACACATTGGATTCATTTTCCTATTTTCCATTCAAAATACTGAATCACTGACATTAACACATACCCTACTAGACTCTGACTACTAATCCTAATATGTTGGAGAAAAATACCCCCAAAAGAATAGAACTACAAGCAGTTCAGAGGAGGCATGGTGGATAGTTGGGCTTGCCTTTTGAATTATATAGTGTAGGAGTTTTAAATCTTGTCAATTTTTTTTGAAATAGTTCTCCATGTATTTTAAAAGTTAAGAAATATGTGAATTCCTGTCTCCCTTTCTCTGAAGCCTATTCAGCACCTGTATTTTTATATGCACATTTAGAATCCTAACTGTTACCACATGTACGTTCTTGTGTGGAGGCTGAATTGGCAGATACAAATTGTGAAAAGGGATCACTCCTCCTAAACACTGTTGGAACTGAAAATTCAACCTGTGGGTGAGCTTCCTAGTTGAACAACATTATACATAAATCGATGTTCAGTAAAATGAATTTATTTGGATCTGTGGATGATATATATTTCATGGTGTTTTTAAATTGGCATATAGTGCTACTTTTTAATGTCTGTGAATGTTTGTGTGTGTGTGTGTATATATATATATATATATATATATATACACACTCTCCAGATTTTTCAAAATATGAAATATATGTGTATTATTTTACACATCCTAAATTTTTCATATTCATGAATGTGGATTTATAATCATCTTTTCACAAGATTATTCTCAAAAATATTCACATACCCTACTAGACTCTGACTACTAATCCTAATATGATGGAGAAAAGTAACGCAAACAGAATAGAAATACAAGCATTTCAGAGGAGGCATGTTGTATATTTGGACTTGCCTTTTGCATGATAAATGGTAGGTGTTATAAATCTGGTCAATTTTCAATTGAAATAGTTCTCCATGTGTTTTTAAAATTAACAAATATATGAATTCCTGTCCCTTTCTCTGTAGCCTATTCATCACATGTATTTTTATATGCATTTATAGTATCCTACCTGGTATCACATGTACATTTTTGTGAGTTGGCTGACTTGGTAGATACAAATTGTGAGAAGAGATCACTCCTCCAAATCGTTGTTGGAACTGAAAATTCCACCTATAGGGGAGCTTCCTAGTAGAAAAACATTATACATAAACTCATGTTCAGTAAAATAAATATTTTTGCATCTTTGGATGATATATATTTATAGATGAATTTTGAGTGGCATATATATTGCTACTTTTTAATGACTGTGTGTGTGTTTTGTGTAATATATATATATATATATATATATATATATATATATATATATATATATATATATATATACACTCTCCAGATTTTTGAAAATATGAAATATATGTGTCTTATTTACACTCGCTAAATTTATTCATGTTCATGGACTTGGATTTATAATCAACTTTTCACAAGATTATTCTCAGAAATATTCATCCACCTGAAAAACAGATTTAACTAATATTTCTACAGTAACTGACCAAGTTTAACATCAATGCACCTTGATTCCGATATGACAAGCTGTGCATTTTGACGTTCATTTTTATTAAACCCTGGTACATTAATATTTATTCGTATTATGGACATCATAGGATATATATTTCATCCACAAATTCACAAATTTATGGGCATTTGTTTCACTTTCAATCAATTCCTGCTTCAGAACACATGTATTCCTCCAGGTGTCTTGACTGGTCTTTTCATGTGACTTCTACCCAAACACATTATTTTCGATTTTCATAATCAATTTTGAAGCAAAACTCACACACTTTATGATAAACCATAACCCTAATATTACAAATAGATGTATAATTGGTTTGAATGAATGTATGTTTATCAATATAAAATTTTCTTTATATTTTCAGATACCACTTCAATCCATTTTTTAAAGTTGAAACCAATTATATTCTTTATTCACACTATTGTCTATTCATACATTTTCTCTATATTCAGAGACACAGGGTGCACGTATTTGTACCCCCAATACTAATTTATATGTCTTCAACATATTGCTTCCAGAAATGGTGGAAGAAATACTCATGTCACCTGATATAAATATACATTTTTTCAGTGTAATATTCTGGACACAAAACGCAAATGTCACACTTATGATTGTACCAAATCCTAAATAGGAAGTGAGCATGGATTACTAAAACCATCCATGTCCAGGTGGCCTAATGCTCTCAAATGTCTATCCTGTCGGTGACTACATATTTGTTTCTTCCTAAGATTATATATTAAATCTCAACCTGTTGAAAATGTCTAATCCTATCACTCACTTTATACTTTGCCTGATTTCCTAATGTTTCTATTGATAAATGCTTTCCTACATATTTTTTCCAGTTCATCACTGTGACCAACTCTTCACATGTGCTGACATTTACATTCACTCTCTAACCAAAACTCTATTGCTAAAGTACTTTTGGTCCAAATCCTATTCTCACTCTTCTATCTAAACCTACACTATCTTCCTAATCCTACCGACTATCCCTTTTTGACTGGATGTTTTCTTACACATTCAATCAACCAAGGTACATGGTCCTTTGCCATTATATATCGATTTATCTGAGATATCTGTGCAGAACATTGTTCAAAGCTAAGTTTCCCACTCCAGTGCCCAGTGCACTTCTGGGCTTCAAATCTTATCTAGAATTCCATTGTCATACTTATATTTCACCTCTATATTCTTATAAATACCACAGGATCCCAATATTCTTATTCATCCAGCAGAATGATTCCTAACACAAATCGAACCTGTTATTAACCCTAACCATATACTGTTCCCTCAATCTATCTTTACAAAAGAGCAGGACTGAGTTGGTCTTACAATACAAAAATGTAGGGAGACTTTCACCTGCTGAGAAGCTCAAAGGTCTATGCAGATATAATCCCTGGAGAAGATATAGGGAACTATGAAGTACCTGAGAGAGAAAAAGTCATCTTCAATTGCAAACAACCTGGTCATGACGAAGGGATGTGTCTGAATCAGCCTCTATCTTCTTAATGTAGAGAAGATGGACCAAACCAGGCCTATGTAGAGAGCTGTTCCCAGGTGCCTATGGTTGATATAACTTTCTATCTTGTGAAATTGTAACAGGAAATAGGGGCAGCCTCCATCTCATGAGACCCTTGGAAACAACTGTTAGGACAAAGTGGTTGCAAAGGCAGCAAATTCAATCAGTTCCAGAAAGAAGTGACCTCATCTAATTTTCTTGTTGAAGGAACACTCTAAACTTGGAATCCAGGCACCCAGAGGCAGTCCCAGTTCCAGTCCCAGTGGGCTCACTTGTTTAGATTTACAGAGGACAGAGTCCGTCTTTCTTGGTAAATACTGATGTGAGTATGGCCAAATGCCAGGTGAGCTCTGAAGAGGGGCCTTTCCTGAGAAAGCAGGTAGTGTCTCACTGCTGGTCCCGGCCAATTTCACAGAGTTAGCCAAAGAGACCTGATCTGAGACAGGACAGGCCGTTTCGGGGGAACATAAAATGGTCCACCAGTCAGAGGGCTCTCCAGATAGTCACATACCTACTTGGAGGAAGGAGGTGCCTTTGTGGTTGTGGGTGTGAGTTTGTGGTTTTGTCTCATGTTCTGAGAATAGGTAGGAAAGGCAGTTTGTTTGGTTTGGAATGGACTGTGTCTACTGAGTGCTTTGACAAGGCAAGTGTTTCTATGTCTGTGTATCCCACCGTGTCTGTGGTTGTAGACATTAGAAAAGAGAATGCATCAATGGATTTGTCATGTCTAGTAGAAAGCTTCTCAGCATTCATCCTGCCTAATTTATGAATGGACTGTGGATTGCCTTATGGATGTGCAACACCTACTATCTTCCAAAGTTCCTGTTTTCTTCGTAGAATTATGGCCACTCTTCAGAATAGGCTTATGATTTTATGTCCACCATATGAACCACCTCCAAGATCTGTGACATGGCTATGTACTGGATAGCTGAAGGGAATGAGAGCATGTCAGAAAACACAGATACCATTGGGACCAGGAGAGTCTCAATGGAGAAACCCTGCTTTGGGTCTTTTGCTTACCTATTTGTCTGTTGCCCTGAATGTCAGGAAGTTCTTTGACTCAGGCCACCCCTTTTTGAAGCCTGAAGAAAACAGTTTTCAAATGAAAATGAATGGGCATCACCTTGGGCTCTTTGCTTAATTGCTTTAGAATGGGATGTGTCTGAATCAGCCTCTTGGCCCTGTGTGAGGCTGTGGCTTTGATTCTCAGCACCTGATGGGTCTAAAGAAGGATCCCATGTGTGCATCCAAAACCAAAATGGCCAAAAGAGCGGTCATTGTGGATGGAGTCTCTCGTCTTCCTCTGTAATGTTCCTGCCTCCATCAAGTGAGAATAGGGATCCTTTGGGTCAAATGAGTTCTTCAAAGCCCTGCAGAGTCTAGCCCATAGGTGCTTGGGTTTTCTCATGACTCCCATTTACAGAAAGAATCTAAACCCCACAGTCAATAGGCCACAAATTGCAGAAGTGGAGCAGTATTAACGGCAGGCCTATTTGATCACTCCTGGTTCACAGGAAGGGAGTCCGGGCCTTTAGGCATATGAGGGGTAAGGAAGCTTCTTTTGGACATTGTCTTGGGCTGTGCCCCTCATAGAATCCTCCAGCCAGAGGTAATGATGAGTGTCTATATGGAAGAAGATGAGGTCCATGTGGGAGTGTTTTGGTTTTAATTGTGGTCACTTGTGTGGCGGTTGGAAGAGATGAATTGGTCCACGTGGGCTGGAACTCTGGCGTAATTTCTCTTAGAGACTGCATTCTGGAACTGATCTTAGAGAAGTATTGCAATGAGTTGTGTTGGGATTTTAGGAGACCACGCATGGAGTCCTTGGAAAATGAGTCTTGACCCAGGGTTGCTTTCCACAGAGCACTGGGAATCTCAGCCAGGATATCACATGATTTTATTCTGAAAGACTTGGCAGCAATAGTTGAGAGTCAAAACAAACATGGACCTCATATTTTAGACCTCAATGGGCCTGGCTTCATGTGAACTTTTGGCCACTCTTTTGGAAGTCTTGCCTGTGAGAGTTCTCGAGAGCTTTCATTAAAATGAGTTTCCTCAACATTTAATGGTTCCTGAATGAATTGAAACCCACAGTGCCTCCAACTTCATCCTTTAAAAATGGTTAGATAAATACCATGAAATGTTTAAAATTCCCATGAGCAGGTGGCACTGGAAAACCTTTGGATGTCCTGTTTCTGATTATGAATATACCAGAAGGTGCCTTGATTGACTGGTTTTCATGAAAATGGTATAGAAAAGAGATGCAAGTAAGTTCGAGCCTGCTGAGTAGTGGACCTAGAGAAGTTGTGGGCAGGTGTGTGATAAAAAATCTGTGGTTTGGCCATGTGGATCTGCCTTTGGCTTCCAAATGGATTATGACTGATATGGTGCAGCCAGCAGACCCTTCTCTCAAAAGGCATCTTGTTATATGTAGGAGTTTCAGGGCAATGTTCAGAATCAGGTTGCTATGCTCAAGGAGGCAAGCTGGTGGGATAGAAGCATGGTTGGTGCATTTTCCTGCAGACCCTGACCCACCACACGTGACAGAACTCGCTCCAGCACTGTGTCCCAGTTGAACTCCTTGTTTCATGAAGCAAATGCCAAATTGCGAGTGCAGCAGCAAGAAACAGCACGAAAAGTGGAGGATGACCAAATGGGTTCACAGTGCACACGGGGAGACACTTAGCCCCCATTGGTCACAGTTTACCTACAAAGAGAGAATTTAGCAAGGCTGCTTCATGTTCATTGGAAAACAAGAAACCATGTGCTCACAAAGGTCACAAAAATGCAGACCAGCTTGGATGGTCTCACTACAATGGAAGCTAAAGCTCCTGACAACAACATATATTTCATGTGCCCAACCTCAGAGGCAGTTTCTTAAGAACTCTTTAGGCCAGCAGAGCTCCATGTTTGTGGAGAGTTTACATTGTCCCTTAATTTTGGAAACTCCTCTACCTTCTCCAAATTTGTGAAAATTGAGCAGTTTCCATTGCAGATATGTATTCACAGATTTTCTAACTCTTCTGCTCTAATTGTGTCATACATGGGGCGAAGGTAATGTCAAGGCATTGCTCTGGATGAGAGTGGGAAGATATTTGTGTAGCACATATTTGCATACACATTGCATTCATTTTCAATTTTCTATTCGAAATACTGAATCCCTGACACTATCCCATACCCTACTATCCTCTGACTACTAATCCTAATATGATGGAGAAAAATACCCAAACAGAATAGAAATACAAGCAGTTCAGAGGAGGCATGCTGCATACTTGGACTTACCTTTTGCATGATAAATGGTAGGTGTTATAAATCTAGTCAATTTTTAATTGAAATAGTTCACCATGTGTTTTTAAATTAAACAAATATATGAATTCCTGTCTCCCTTTCTCTGTAGCCTATTCATCACATGTATTTTCATATGCACTTATAGAATCCTACCTGGTATCACATGTACATTTTTGTGAGATGGCTGACTTGGCAGATACAAATTGTGAGAAGAGATCACTCCTCCAAATTGCTGTTGGAACTGAAAATTCCACCTATAGGGGAACTTCCTAGTAGAACATCATTATACATAAACTCATGTTCAGTAAAATAAATATTTTTGCATCTGTGGATGATATATATTTAAAGATGAATTTTGATTGGCATATATATTGCTACTTTTAAATGTCTGTGTGTGGTTTTTTTTGTGTGTGTGTGGGTATGTGTGTGTATATATATATATATATATATATATATATATATATATATATATATATACACTCTCCAGATTTTTCAAAATATGAAATATATGTGTCTTATATACACTCTCTAAATTCATTCATGTTCATGCATGTGGATTTATAATAAACTTTCCAAAATATTAGTCTCAGAAATATTCATCCACCTTAAATACATATTTGTTTCCTAGTACTGAAAACTAACTTCAGTGAATGGTGCATACAAATGTTAATAATTCTACAGGAACTGATCCAGTCTATCACCAATGCAAGTAGATCCCAATGGGACATGATATATAATATGATGTTCATTTATATTCAACACTGGTACATTATTATTTCTTCACTTTTTGCTCATCATAAGATATGTATTTCATCCACAAGTTCACAAATTTGTAGGCATTTCTTTAAACTTTAATCACTTCCTACTTCACAACACATGTATTGTCAGGGTTTCTTGACTGGTCTTTTCATGAGACTTCTTTCCAAACACATTATTTTCGATTTCCATAATCACTTTTGAAGTAAAACTCACACACTCTTCATGATAAACCAAAACACTAATATTGACATTAGATGAATAACTGGTTGGAATGAATGATTGTATATGCATATAAGATTTCCAGTAATTTTTCAGATATCAGTTCATCCCATTATATTAAGTGGGAACAAGTTATATTACTTATTCACAGTATGGTCTATTCATGCTTTATCTCTATATTCATAGACATAGGGTACACCTCTTTGTACGCCCAATACTAATTTTATGTCTTCAGTATATTGCTACCAAAAATGGTGGAAGAAATACTTATGTCACCTGATCTACATATACATATTATCACAATAATATTCTGGACAAAAATGTAAATGTTACACTTATGATTGAACCAAGCAAAGCCTAAATGAAATGTGAACATAGATTACTAAAAACATCCATGTCCAGGGTGCCTAATGCTCTCAAATGTCAATATTATTGGTGACTTCATATTTGTTTCTTTCTAAGATTCAACCTCAAGCCTGTTGAAAATGTCTAATCCTCTCACTCACTTTATACTTTCCCTGATTTCGTAATATATTTATTGATATCTTCTTTTCTACATGTTTTCCCCACTTCATCATCGTGACTGGCTCTTCATATGTGCTGACATATACATTCACTCTCTAACTGAAATCCTATTGCTAAAGAACTTTTGTTCCAAATCATATACTCACTCTTCTTCCTAAAACGACCGACTATCTTCCTAATCCTACCGACTATCCCTTTTTGAAGGGATGTTCTCTTCTACATTCAATCTTCCAAGGTACAAGGTCCTATGCCATTGTATATCAAATTATCTGAGACATCTGTGCAGAACATAATTCAAAGCTAAGTATCCCAATCAAGGGCCCAATGCCCTTATGGGTTTAAAATCATACCTGGATTTCTGTTTTCATACTTATGTTTCACCTCTACATTCTTGTAAATATACCAGGTTCCCAATACCATTATTCATCCAGAAGAATGATTCCTAACACAAATCGAAATCAAACCTGTTATTAACCCAAAACATACACTGTTCCCTCAATCTCATTTTACAGAAGAGCAGGGACAAAGTTGTTCTTACAATACAGAAAAGTAGGGGACCTTCCACCTGCTGAGATCCTCAAAGGTCCATGCAGAAATGATACCTGGAGAAGTTGTAGACAGGTATGAAGGACCTGAAAGAGCAAAAGTCATCTTCGATGACAAACCACCTGGTCAGGATGAAGGGATGTGTCTGAATCAGCCTCTCTCTTCTTATTGTGGAGAAGATGGACCAAACCAGGCCTGTGTGTGTGCCTATGGTTGATATACCATTCTAAATTGTGAAAGTGTCAGAGGAAGAAGGGGCAGCCTCCATCTCATGGGGCCCTTGGAAGTAACTGTTAGGACCAAGTGGTTGCAAAGGCAGTGACCTCATTCAGTTCCAAAGAAAGTGTCATACCTCATTTCCTTGGTGATGGAACTCTCTGAACTTGGTATCCAAGAAGCCAGGCACCCAGATGCAGTTCCAGTCCCAGTCCCAGTGGGCTCACTTGTTTGGATTTACCAAGGACAGAGTCAGTCTTTCTTGGTACCTACTGATGTGAGGATGGCCAAATGCCAGGAGAGCTCTGAAGAGGGACCTTTCCTGAGAAAGCAGGTAGTGGCTCACCACTTTTTCCTGACAACTTAACATAGTTGGCCAAGTAAACCAGATCTGAGAGAATACAGGCCATTTCGGGGGAACATAGTATTGCCCACCAGTCAGAGAACACTCCGGATAGTCACAGACCTACTTAGGGGAAGGAGGTGCCATTGTGAGTGTGGGTGTGTGGTTTTGTCTCTTGTTCTGAGAATAGGTAGGAAAGGCGGTTTGTTTGGTTTTCAGTGAACTATTTCTAGTAAGTCATTTGACAAGGTGAGTGTTTCTATGTCTGTGTATCCCACTGTGTCCGTGGTTGTAGACATGAGAAAAGACAATGCAACAATGGATGTGTCCTGTGTAGTAAAAAGATTCCCAGCATTCATCCTGCCCAATTTATGAATGGACTGCAGCTTGCCTTATGGATTGGCAAAACCTACTACCTTCCTAAGTCCCTGTTTTCTTCCTGAATTCTGGCAACTCTCCAGAATAGTCTCATTGTTTTGTGTCCAAGATATGTACCAACTCCAAGGTCTTTGACATGTCCATGTACTGGATACCTGAAGGGAATGGCCAGTATCTCAGAAAACTCAGATATGAGTGTGACCAGAAAAATCTCAGTGGAGATACCATGCTTTGGGCCTTTTGCTTACCTATTGTTCTGTTGCCCTGAATGTCAGGAAGATGTTGGGCTCAGGCTACCCCTTTGTGAAGCCTGAAGAAAACAGTTTTCAAATGGAAATGAATGGGCATCACCTGTGGCTCTTGCTAAATTGCTTCGGAAACGGATGTGTCTGAATCAGGCTCTCTACCCTGTGTGAGGCTGTGGCTTAGATTCTCAGCACCTGATGGATCTAAAGAAAGATCCCATGTGTGAAACCAAAACCAAATTCGCAAAAAATTTCAGTCATTGTGAATGAATTCTATTGCCTTTCTCTGTAGGTTCCTGAAATCAATCAAGTGAGAATAGCGATCCTTTTGGTCAAATGAGTTCTTCAAATCTCTGCAGAGGTGCTTGTCTTTTCTCATGACTCCAGTTCACATAAAGAATCTAAACCCCACAGTCAGAAGGCCTCAAATTGGAAAAGCGGAGCAGTATTAATGACAGGCCTATTTGATCACTCCTGGTTCACAGGAAGGGTGTCCTTCCCACCCTGACTTGAGCCAAATGAGGGGCAAGGGAGCTTATTTTGGACACTCTTTTGGAATGTGCCCCTCATGGAAAGCTCCAACCAGTGGTTATGATGAGTGTCTATAAGGAAGAAGATGGGGCCATGTGATAGTGTTTTGTTTTTAATTGTGTTCATTTGATTGGCGGTGTGAAGAGATGACTGGGTCAACCTGGGCTTGAACTCTGGTTTGATTCCCCTTAGAGACTGCGTTCTGGAATTGACCTCAGAGAAGTATTGCCATGAAAAGTGTTGGGATATTAGGAGGCCACGCATGAAAGTCACCCTTGGAAACTGAGATCTAGGCCCAGGGTGGTTTTCCAAAGAGTACTGGGAATCTCAGCCAGTATATCACATGATTTTATTCTGAAAGACTTGGCAGGGATAGTTTTGAGTCAAAACACACATGGACCTCACATTGGAGACCTCACTGCGCCTGGCTTCATGTGACCTTTTGGCCACTCTTTTGGAAGCCTTGCCTGTGAGAGTTCTCCAGAGCTTTCTTTGAAATGAACTTCCTCAACATTTAATGGTTCCTGAATGAATTGAAACCCACAGTGCCTCCAACTTCATCCTTGAAAAATGGCCAGATAAATACCATGAAATTTTTAACATTCCCATGACCAGGTGGCACTGGAGAACCTTTGGATGTCCTGTTGCTGATCTTGAGTGTACCAGACCCTGCCTTAATTCACTGGGTTTCATGAAAATGGTGTAGAACAGAGATGCCATTGAGTTATAGCCTGCAGAGTTGTTGGCCTAGAGAAATGGTGTGCAGTTTTGTGATAATACATCTGTGTTGTGACCATGTGGTTCTGCCATTGGCTTCCAAATTCATTGTGACTGCCATGGTGCAGCCAGGAGACCTGTATATGTAAAAGCATGTTTTTATATTGAAAGATTTCAGGGCCATGTTCAGAATCAAGTTGCTATGGACATGGGGGCAAGCAAGTTAGAGCCTGCAGAGTATTGGGCCTAGAGAAGTGGTCTGCAGTTGTGTGATAATACATCTGTGTTATGGCCATGTGGATTTCTCATTGGCTTCCAAATTTTTTGTGACTAACATGGTGCAGCCAGGAGACCCGAATATGTAAAAGCATGTTTTTATATGGAGAGGATTTAGGGCCATGTTCAGAATCATGTTGCTATGGACAAGGGGGCAAAGTATGTGGGAAAGAAGCCTGGTTGTTGCATTCTCCTGCAGACCCTGACCCACAACACGTGACAGAACTCCCTCCAGCACTGTGTCCCTGTTGAACTTCTTGTATTTTGTGAAGCAAATACCAAACTCCCAGTGCAACAGCAGGAAACACCACGAAAAGTGGAGGATGACCAAATGGCTCCACAGTCCACATGGGGAGACAATTAGACTCCAGTGGCCACTGTTTACCTACAAAGAGTGAATTCAGCACTGCTGCCTCATGTTCACTGGAAAATAAGAAACCATATCCTCCAGGTCACATAGATGCAGACCCAGATTTTATTGTCTCACTACAAAGGAAGCTAAAGCTCCTGAAAATAACGTATGTTTCAAGTGCCCAACCTCAGAGGCAGTTTCTCAAGATGTCTTTCCGCCAGCAGACCTCCATGTTAGAGGAGTGTTTACCATGTCCCTTACTTTTGGAAACTCCTCTACCACCTCCAAGGTTCTGAACTCTGAGCATTTTCCACTCAAGATATGTATTCACAGATTTTCTAACTCTTCTATTCTAATTGTGACTTACTTCAGGCGAAGGTAATGTCAAGGATTTGTTCTGGATGAGAGTGGGAAGATTTTTGTGTAGCATATATTTGCATACACATTTGATTCATTATTCTATTTTCCATTTGAAATACTGATCCCTGACACTAACTCATAACCTACTGGACTCTGACTACTACTCCTAATATGATGGAGAAAAATAACCCAAACAGAATAGAAATCCAAGCAGTTCAGAGGAGGCATGGTGTATAGTTGGACTTGCCTTTTGCATAAAAAAGGGTATGTGTTATAAATCTAGTCAATTTTCTGTTGAAATAGTTATCCATGTGTTTTTAAAGTTAACAAATATGTGAATTCCTGTCTCCCTCTCTCTGTAGCCTACTCAGCACATGTATTTTTATATGCACATATAGAATCCTACCTGGTATCACACGTACATTCTTGTGAGGTGGCTGACTTGGCAGATACAAAATGTGAGAAGAGATTACTCCTCCTAAATGCTGTTGGAACTGAAAATTCAATGTATGGGTAAACTTCCTAGTTAAACAACATTATACATAAATCTATCTTCAGTAACATGAATATTTTTGAATCTGTGGATGATGTATATTTCATGGTGAATTTCAATTGGCATATATATTGCTATTTTTATAGTCTCAGTTTGTGTGAGTGTGTGTGTGTGTGTATATATATATATATATATATATATATATATATATATATACTCTCCAGATTTTTCAAAATATGAAATGTATGAGTCTTATTATACACTCCCTGAATTCATTCATGTTCATGTATGTGGATTTATAATCAACTTTTCACAAGATTATTCTCAGAAATACTCATCTACCTGAAATACATATTTGTTTCCTAGTACTGAAAACTAACTTCAGTGAATGGTGCATACAAATTCTAATATTTCTACATTAACGGACGCAGTTTAACATCAATTCAAGTAGATTCCTATGGGACATGATGTGTATTTTAACGTTCATTTTTATTCAACACTGGTACATTACTATTTCTTCAATTTCTGCACATCATCGTATATATTTATCATCCACAAGTTAGCAAATATATAGGCGTTTGTTTCACTTTAAATCACTTTCTGCTTCAGAACACATGCATACCTCCAGGTTTCTGGACTGGTCTTTTCATGAGACTTCTTTCCAAACACATTATTTTCAATTTCCATAATCACTTTTGAAGCAAAACTCAAACACTCTTCATGAAAATCCATAACCCTAATATTTCATTCAGATGTATAATGGGTAGGATTAAATGTAGTATATCAATATAAGGTTTTCTGTATATTTTCAGATATCAATTCAATCCATTATTTAAAGTTGGAACCAGTAATATTATTAATTCACAGTATTGTCTATTCATGCATTATCTCTATATTCATAGACAAATGGTACACCTATTTCTACCCAAAATACTAATTCATATATCTTCAAAATATTGCTCCCATAAATGGTGGAAGAAAAACTCCTATTACCTGATCTACATATATTATTTATTATAGTAATATTCTGGACACACATAGGAATGTTCACACTTATGATTGTACCAATGTAAAGTCGGGCGAGCGTCGGAAAAGAGACCACGAAGAGACTGTCTCATGCAACAGCAAAGGGTTTATTGGGGGTCCAGCATGCTGGGGCTCAGAGCTCACTTGAATAGAGAAGAGAGCCCTAAGAACAGCTTAAGCAGAGCTTATGCAATTTACGTGGTGAGAGCAGGGAGGGAAATTTATTGATGGGTCAGGTCGAGTGAGTGGTTTGCATGCCAATGGGAGAGGGAGTACATTCAACAGTTTGGCAATTGGGGACAGCACATTCTGGGAACAAGATTAGCAAACAGTTTTCAAGATTTCATCAGTATTTTGTTAAGCATACAGAAAAACAAGAAGTTAAAAGTACATATTTTATTAACCTTTCATTCCCCACTTCTTATTCTGGTTAATTTTAATCATAAAAATGAGCATTGCGGGGTCTCACATTTTATGTCTTCTAGTGAGGTATATTGTTGTCTGATTACCATAAGTTTAACTTATCCAATTTAAGCTTGTAGAAAGGAAACTAGATGGTTGAGCAAACAGGGTCCTACAATTAGCAATGAAATGAGGATTATTAATGGACTGGCCAGGGCTGATAAAAGCGTAGTTAACCAGGGGGACTGTGTGAACAAAGACTCAAACCACCCTTTTTGTGCATCTCTCTCTTGTTGCTGCTCTTCTAGGCGTCTTCTTAATTTACTCATAGATTTTTTTACAACTCCAGTATGGTCGGCATAAAATCAACTTTTTCCCTCAATGCAGCACAAAAGCCCCCTTCTCTCACGAAGAGGAGGTCCAACCCTCGCATGTTCTGTAAAACAATTTCAGAGAGAGAGGTTAAAGATTCCTATAAAACTGTGATGGAGGTTTTTAATATCTTTAAATTTTGGTCTATTGCTGCTTCATCGGGTCATTTGTTGTGTCACATGGACTAGGACAGTGATTCCTGTGCCCACACCTGCAGCAGCTCCTTTTCCTAATAGGATGGCTAAAGTGAGGGATACAGGTTCCCAGAGGAACCGGGTTGTATGCCCCCGTATTTGATATTTAAATTAACCTGCCTCATGATAGAGCACTCTGGGAAACATCTGAACATTACATAATTAATCACATCTGTTGACCATTTTATGAAAACATAAACAATGTTTAAGTATATAGAATTATACTGTTGTAAGGACGGACAATTCAAGGCACCTAAGATAGCACCGAAGACAGCGAAACATACCTATTTGGTTGCAACGGATTTAGAGGGCATTGCTTCTGTTGTAATCAATTAGTCACCTGATCTCCAAATTTAGGTAGTTTCCGAATTTTGTACCCAACATGTAAGGGAAGGGGCTCAGAAGTTCACAGTCTGCATAAGTTCACAAAAAGAAGTTTTCGTTTCTATTGTTTTTTTCATCTGTTCTGGGCAAGTTAACATTTTAAGGACACCTGGAGTGGGAGAGCTTTTTTCTTCTCTTTTTTTTTTTTTCTCACTGCCAGCTGTAACAATGGAGCTCATTTGGTAACTTATTTATCTTAGAAATGTAACCATGTCTGTGAAGCCCCAGCTCAAGGCCAGAGGCCATGTTCACATGTTTTGTGAAAAACTAGTAAGGGGGAGTCTAGCTTAGGAGTGCTGATTTTTCCAGCCAGTGGCCAAATAGAACAGGGAAACACGAAAAGGGGAAGTTTATCTACATTGAACTCTTTTATAGGGACTCTTTGGCTGAAAGTCCTAAAGTCAGCCATGGTGAAGACTGCTGGAGAAGGTCATTTAAGACTTTTCTGTGGGCCTGGTATAGACGGGGAAGACAGGGAAGGCGGGTCTGAGAGCAGCACCTTGGGTCTGAGCATGAGGAAGGAGACATGTAAAAGAATAATGGGAAAGGGGTTTGGAATTTTCCAGGCAACAAAACTTGAGCAGTAGAACAGATAGAGCAGAGGGGAAGATGGGAGTTTGTATCCCAAAAAGCCTGTGAGGGACTTTAAATTCTTAGTAACCTGTTTTCAGTGATGACAGAGCAACTTTAAAGGCCATTTTCATTACATCTTGGATAGGGGTCTGAGGGCTCTCCTTAGCTGGTTTGAGCTTTGGGTTAGCTGGTAAGAGGACCTGGTGGGACCTGGTGCGGGCACTGACAGGAGAAGAGAGTAGTGAGTGGGTGGATGGGTACCTCAGTACCTGCTACCTCAGCAAGGGGGCAATAATCTGAGAACCGGCGGTTTGGGTTTTTGATCTAGTAATTGGAGGGAAGAAATCAGGTTGCTGAGGTGGGAGTGGCAGCAGAGAGTCTGGAGCAGAAAGCTGAGGGTGAGGATCTATTGGATAAGCATAGTTCAGGATGTGAGCGAAGGAGGGAAAATGCCTCCACTTAGGGGAATTTCCTTCCACCTTTGAGCACTTGCCGAAGTTAAAAAGGTCACGGAGAATTTTAGGATCTAGAGACCCCTCTGGGGGCCATCGGTATTGGTTGTGTAATTGGTAATATGGCCAATGCTGTGTATTGAATTTGATGAGGAGTTTGGGTTCCACCAGGCACCCCTGTATGCTCACATTCCCATGACTTACAGAAGAAGTCGGCATTTCCCCCACACAGCCATGTCTGTTTGTGGCTTTGATAGTCCGCTGGGCAAACATAGTAATCTAGGCTAGCCAACCTTCATCTGGCTCTCGTGTCCCTACATCCATAATGTTTGTTTCTATTACCTATGATACGGAAAGGATTTATTGGAATTTTAGTTGGATCCCCTTCATCAGGGATATCCCAATAGGAAAGACCTATAGCCAGCTGACAAATGTCTGGGTGGAGAGATGGCCACCATGTCCCTAAAGGGGCTGTATGCAAGATAGACCATACTTCTTGTACAGTAGGATTTGTGATCAGCCATTACTGCTGAACAGGCTGATGAGGGTTAGGACTACTCTTGGCCAAGGGGAGAGTCTGTAGCCTTATCCACATGGCGAATACGCACTTTGAAAGTGTTACCAGTCTTTTCCAGTTTCCAGTCAGATTTTGGACAGGGCGCAGGCCAGAGATGAGAGACATGGATCCATGAAGTGATTCCGTCTACATTTACCACTGTAGGTGTTATATGTAGCACCTTATATGGTCCTTTCCAGTGGGGTTCCAGGGATGACACCTGATGTCGTCTAATGTAGACGAAGTCTCCTACTTGGTATCAATATGGAGTCCCCTCGTCCCCAGGTTGGTCGGCAGTGGCCAGATGTTTCCACAGATATTGCTGATTTCTTTCAAGAGCTTTAAGTCTGTCAAGCAAGGGGGTGTGGAAGGGATCGTTAGGTCTTAGAGTTTGGGTTAGGTCCCTTACTGGAGGAGGGACCATAGAGAATTTCATAGGGGGTGAGGTTACACAAGGAAACAGAGGAGTATGAGTATTTCTTGCATGAAACAGTGCATAAAGCAGGAGAATAGATCGATCTTTTATGCCGATCTCTAAGCTTGACTTTGTTAATTCTCTTTAATGGTTCTATTATTTTTTTTTTTACCTGTACTGAGCTCTGGGGTCTATAAGCACAATGTAATTTCCAATTAATCCCCAGGGTCCTGGCTAATCCCTGACTTATCAGGGCAATTAACGCCAGTCCATTATCAGACCCTATTGCCTTAGCCAGTCCGTATCTTAGAAAAATATCTTTCAGGATCTTCTTGACCACCATTTGTGCCATTTATTTTGTTGTTGTTGTTTTTTTTTTTGTGTGTGTGTGTGGGGGGGAAGGCTTCAATTAATTCATCCTGAAAATGTATCTACAAAGACTAGGAGATATTTAAGTCCATAACATCCTGGCTTAATTTCAGTAATGTCCACTTCCAAGAATCGTCCTGGTCTGGTTTCTTGTAGGTGCTTTCCTGCAGGAAAGTTGGAAGGGTAAGCATTAACCAATTGACAGACCCGGCAGGCTTTTGTTACCCGTTCAGTTATTTCTTTCGCTCTGAGTCGGTTAGTGGAAAACTCTGTTCTTGATCCTTCAGGAATGCCTGCAGTTTCTTTGAACCAAGGTGAGTGAGTTGATGTACATTTTTAACTTAGTTTAGGGCTTTCTGAAAATGCAAGCTGGGCTCAGTGAAGTTGAGGGTTTCAGTGTCAGTGTCCTTAGATGTTATCAAAAGCTTGCTGGTGCTCAGGGGTCCATTAGAATTGGGCATCTCTCTTTAACAGCGGGTATAAAGGAGCAGATAAGGACGCAAACCCAGGTATCCATAAGCTGCATAAGCCAGCAGTCCCAAGAAACTCTCTGAGTTGTCTGCTGTTAGATGGGGGTGGTATCTGCTCAATGGATTGTTTTCTGGTCTCAGTGAGCCATCTCTTACTGCCCCTAAGGGAATAGTCCAGGAAGATTACTTCTTGCTGGCAAATTTGGGCTTTTTTGGCAGAAGCACTATACCAGAGTTGAGCAAGCTCGTATAATAATAATTGGGTTCCAGACTCACAGTTTTTCTTGGTGTTGGCTGCCAGTTGCAGGTCATCGACATATTGAAGCAGGGTGACGTCAGGGTGCATAGTTCTGAAGTTGTTGGGGTCTCTGTGGAGGGCTTCATCAAAGAGAGTGGGGGAGTTTTTGAACCCCTGTGGGAGTCTAGTCCATGTTAGTTGACCAGACGTCCCGGTTTCTGGGTCTACCCACTCGAAATCAAATAGCAACTGACTATCTTTATGCAGAGGCAAGCAAAAGAAAGCATCTTTTAAGTCCAGAACAGTATACCATTTCCGCTCATGGTTCAGAGTGCTAAGCAGATTGTACAGATTATGTACTGTGGGGTGAATGTCCTGCACTCTGTTGTAGATCTCTCTTTGGTCTTGAACGGTGCGATAGTCCCCGGTTCCTGGATTTTTATACTGGTAACAGGGCAGTGTTCCAGTTCAAATGACAGGGCCTTAGGACCCTTAAGGCCAGATATTTCTGAATATGGGGCCTTATCCCATCTTTAGCTTTTTTGCTCAGAGGATATTTTTTGACATTGATGGGGGGGCTGAAGTTTTTAACTCCACTGTTATTGGAGGATGTTTCACGGCTACGTGTAACCCAGCAGTTTTTTTCCTAGGCATCTGCGTAATCTGTTATCCATTTCCGGGGTAGCTTGCCTGTTTGATCAGTCTTGGGGGGTTTGACAAGTTGATGTTCATCTTCTACTGACATAGTAAAAGCCGTGACTATAGGAGTTTTTACTGAAAAATTTAGAAATTTCACTTGGGGGCCTTCAGGGTTAAAAGTTATTCTGGCCTGGAGCTTTTTGAGCAGATGTGTGCCCATCAATGGGGTCGGGCATTCTGGGATTACTAGGAACGAGTGATGGATTTTTTCTTTCCCCAGGTCCATGGTCCTCTTAGTTGTCTAAGCCCCATATTTACTCCCATTAGCCCCTTGAACTAGAGTCCTTTTTGTTTGATAGATGGCCCAATGGGGCCTTAAGGGCTGAGTATACTTACCCTGTATCCACTTCAAAGTTTAACCCCCCAGCGAGTACTTTGTGTTCTTTTGGCCGGGCCAGCTACCTCCAAGGAAGGAGGGGCTGTGTGTGCCGTGGGGTAGTCACCTGGAGGGCGCTGGGCTGGCCTATATTCCTCCAATGGTGGAGAGTCTGAGTCAGCAGCAGGGGAATCACTTAGAGGGTGTTTGGGGTTGGAGGACAAGGGCAGGGCATAAGGAGGGGGAAGAGAGTCCAGTAGAGTCTTGAGACTCAGGGACAACAGAGGGTGGAGGAGGGGGAGCAGAGGGTTTGAGAGATAGAAAAGTGGGAGAACCAGTAGGAGCGGGGACAGGGACAAGGAAAGGCTTCAACCATGGAAGAGGAGATTTGCAGAGGTCCTGCAAACTAAAGATATATTGCTGTTGATCTGGATGGCTATGTGGACCCGGCTGAAAGACAATATCTCTGAGTTTTTGAATTAGTGTGAAGTAGAAAGATCCTTCTGGGGGCCATCCGACTCCAAAGGTGGGTCATTCTGAGACACATAGAGTCTTCCAGATCTGACGTTTTACTGAAAAAAAGAAGATTCTGAGCCTTTAAGCAGACTTTGGTCCAGTGATCAAGGTTCAGGGACAGAGGCATTGAAGTGTTCTGTCCCATATGAAAGATACACAAATAGTGAAAGCAATGACACACGACACAGACAAGACAAGACAATAAAGACAGGCAATGGAGGTCCAATACTGAGAACAGGACTGAGTAGCCAGGAAAACCTGATGGGCTGACAATACCGAATCCAAAACAAAATATCACTGAGTTTAGGAGACTATTGTTACTCGGTTTCCCGAGTTCTCTGGGGCGTCCCCCAGAGACGTGGCCTGTGGCTCTGTGACACTTCTGTCAGCCACCGTCAGAGAGAGCTCATGCTCATCACCAATAGCCATTTTGCCCATCCCTAACCTGAAACCTGAAACAAGAAAGTGGCGCCTTACTTAACCTGAGATGAGCCTATTGGGGGTCTTTCGTCCAACGCTGCTGGAACTCGCTGGGGCCCTCAGATGTAATGGTCAGGCGACCATTGGAGGAAGAGACCACCAAGACACTGTCTCATGCAACAGCAAAGCACCCAAAATTCTGGGGCTCAGACCTCACTTGAATAGAGCAGAGAGCACTGAGAACAGCTTAAACAGAGCTTATATACTTTTCTTGAAGAGGGCAGGGAGGGAAGTTTATTGATGGGTCAGGGCAAGTGGGCGGTTTGCATGTAAACGGGTGAGGGTGTACATTCTGCAGTTTGGCAGTTGGGGACAGCACATTCTGGGAACAAGATTAGCAAAAAGTTTTCAAGATTTCAAGAGTGTTTTCTTAAGCATACAGAAAAACAGGAAGAGACAAGTACCTATTTTATTTATTTTCAACAAAGCCTAAATGGAAAGTGAGCATGAATTACTAAAAACATTCATGTCCAGGTTGCCTAATGCTCTCAAATGTCAATTCTATTGGTGACTACATATTTCTTTCTTCCTAAGGTTATATATTCAACCTCAACCCTGTTGAAAATGCCTAATCCTATGACTCACTTAATAATTTGCCTGATTTCCTAAGGTCTCTATTGATACCTCCTTTCCTACATATTTTCCCAAATTCATTATTGTAACTGACACTTAACATGGGCTGACATTAATATTCACTCTCTAACCGAAACCCTATTGGTAAAGAACTTTTTTCCAAATCTTATTCTCACCCTTCTTTCTAAACCTACTGACTATCTTCCTAATTCCACCGACTATCCCTTTTTGACTGGAGGTTCTCTTCGACATTCAATCATCCAAGGTACAACGTCCTATGCCATTGTGTATGGATTTATCTGAGACATTTGTGCAGAAAGTATAACATTGCTAAGTATCCCAATGAAGGTCTCAATGCCCTTCTGGGATGCAAATCTTACCTAGATTTCTGTTTCCATAATTTTAACTCACGTCTATATTCTTATAAATATCACAGATTCCCAATACCATTATTCATCCTGCAGAATGATTCCTAACCCAAATCGAAACTGTTATTAACCGTAACCACACAGTGATCTCTCAATCTAACTTTAGAGAAGAGCAGGGACAGAGTTGGCCTTAAAATATAGGGATGTAGGGGATCTTCCACTTGCTGAGAACCTCAAAGGTCCATGCAGAAATGATCCCTGAAGAAGATGTAGGCAGCTATGAAGGACCTGAGAGAGCAAAAGTCATCTTCCATTGCCAAAAAACCTGGTCAGGATGAAGGGATGTGGCTGAATCAGCCTCTCTCTTAATGTACAGGAGACGGACCAAACCAGGCCTTTGTGGAGCGCTGTTTCTTGGTGCCTTTGATTTATATATCATTCTAACTTGTGAAAATGTCACAGGAAGTAGGGGCAGCCTCCATCTCATGGAACCATTGGAAGCAACTGTTAGGACAATGTGTTTGCCAAGGCAGTGACCTCATTAAATTCCTGAAGGAAGTAACCTACCTCACTTCCTTGGTGATGGAACACTTTAAACTTGGGATCCAGGAAGCCAGGCACTGAGAGCCAATCCAAGTCCCAGTCCCAGTGGGCTCACTTGTTTGGTGTTACTAAGGACAGAATCAGTCTTTCTTGGTACCTACTGATGTGAGGATGGCCACATGCCAGGGACCTTTCCTGAGAAAGTAGGTAGTGGCTCTCCACATGCTCCTGACAACGTCACAGAGTTGGCCAAGGAGACCAGATCTGAGAATGGATAGGCCATATCAGGGGAACATAGTATGACCCACCAGTCAAAGGACACTCTGGATAGTTACAAACCTACTTGGGGGAAGGAGGTGCCTTTGTGGGTGTGGGTGTGAGTGTGTGGTTTTGTCTCATGTTCTGAGAATAGGTAGGAAAGGTGGTTTGTTTGGATTGGAATGGACTTTTTCTAGTAAATTGTTTGACAAGGCGAGTGTTTCTATGTCTGTTTCTCCCACTGTGTCCGTGGTTGTAGACATTAGAAAAGAAAATGCATCAATGGATGTTTCCTGTCTTGTAGAAAGCTTCCCAGCATTCATCCTGCCCAATTAACGCATGGACTGTGATTTGCCTTATGGATGGGCAACACCTACTATCTTACTACGTTTCTGTTTTCTTCCTGAATTCTGGCCACTCTCAAGAATTGGCTCATGGTTTTGTGTCCAAGATATGTACCACCTCCAAGCACTGTGACATGGCCATGTACATGATAACTGAAGGGAATGGGAGGATCTCAGAAAACTCAGATATCAATGTGACCAGTAAAGTCTCAGTGGAGAATCCTTGCTTTGGGCCATTTGCTTACCTATTGCTTCATTGCCCTGAATGTCAGGAAGGTCTTTGCCTCAGGCCACCCCTTTGTGAAGCCTTAAGAAAACAGTTTTCAAATGGAAATGAATGGGCATCACCTGTGGCTCTTTGCTTAATTGCTTCCAAAAGGGATGTGTCTGAATCAGCCTCGTGAACCTGTGTGAGGCTGCTGCTTAGATTCTTAACACCTGATGGATCTAAGGTAAGATTCCATGTGTGCTACAAATACAAAATGGTCAAAATAGCAGTCATTGTGTATGAAGTCTCTCGCCATCTTCTGTAAGGTTCCTGACCTCCATCCTGGCCTGCAAAGGCTAGACCATAGATGCTTGGGTTTTTTCATGACTCCCATTCATATAAAAAATTTATACCTGGCAGTCAGTAGGCCTCAAATTGGAGAAGTGGAGCAGTAATAAGGTCAGGCCTATTTGATCACTCCTGGTTCACAGGAAAGGTGTTTAGGCCACACTGACCTTAGGCAACATAGGGGCGAGGGAGCATATTTTGGACAGGGTCTTGGACTTCACCCCTTTTGGAAACGTCCAGCCAGAGGATTTGATGAGTGTCTACATGGAAGAAGACGAGGGCTATGTGAAAGTGTTTTGGTTTTAATTGTGGTCATTTGTGTGGCAGTTGGAAGACATAACTGTGTCCACCATGGCTTGAACTTTGGTGTGATTCCCCTTAGAGACTGCGTTCTGGACCTGACCTCAGAGAAGAATTGCCATGAATTGTGTTGGGATTTCAGGAGGCCACGCATGAGAGTCCCCATTGGAAACTGAGATATAGGCCCAGGTGGCTCTCCACAGAACACTGGGAATCTCAGCTACGATATCACATGATTTTATTCTGAAAGACTTGGCAACCATAGTTGAGATTCAAAACACACATGGACCTAGCATTGTAGACCTCAATGGGCCTGGCTTCATGTGACCTTTTGGCCACTCCATGGGAAGCCTTGCCTGTGAGAGTCCTCCAGAGCTTTCATTGAAATGAAATTCCTCACCATTTAATGGTTCCTGAAAGAATTGAAACTCACAGTGCATCCAACTTCATCCTTGAAAAATGGCTAGATAAATACCATGAAATTTTTGAAATTCTTATGACCAAGTGGCACTGAAGAACATTTGGATGTCCAGTTGCTGATCATGAGTGTACCAGAGAGTGCCTTGATTGACTGGGTTTCATGAAAATGGTGTAGAAGAAAGAATCCTGTATGTTGGCGCCTGCTGAGTAGTGACCCAGAGCTGTGGTGTGCAGTTGTGTCATAAAATATCTCTGGTGGGGCCATTTGGATCTGCCATTGACTTCCAAATGTCTTGTGGCAGACATGGTGCAGCCAGTAATCCCTATATGTCTGATCTCTTCATATAAAGGCATCTTGTTATATTTAGAGGTTTCAGGGCCGTGTTCAGAATCAGGTTGCAATGGTTGAGGGGGCAAGCTATGTGGGATATAAGCCTCATTGGTGGATTCTCCTGGAGACCCTGACCCACCACACGTGTGAGAAATCCCTCCAGCACTGAGTCCCTGTTGATCTCCTTGTATTTCATGAAGCAAATACTAAACCCCCAGTGCAGCAGCAAGAAACACCATGAAATGTGGAAGATGCGCAAATGGCTTCACATACCACATGGGGAGACACTTAGCCTTCAGTGACAACAGTTTCCCTACAAAGAGAGAATTCTGCACTCCTGCCTCATGTTCATTGGAAAATAAGAAACCATGTCCTCCATGTCACATAGATGCAGACGCAGCTCTGATGGTCTCACTACAAAGAAGCTAAAGCTCCTGACAACAACATATATTTCAAGTGCCCAAGGTCAGGGAGAGTTTCTCAATAAGTTTTAGGCCGGCAGAGCTCCATGTTTGTGGAGTGTTTACCTGTTTGACCAGGACAGGAGAAAAGACCACTGACTCCAATTAAAATCAAATTAAAGCAAGCTTATTATTTTTCCACTGGCTGAGCTGCCTATCCCTCTCAAAATGGCAGAAACAAGACAGCAACCCCACCTTTCCTACAGCCCAGCTTTATAGTCCAGTAAGTTACACAAAAGGGGGGTTACAGATAACAGAACTCGGAGAAGCATCACGCTATTGCTAGTTTACAATTTTTTTTTTGCTGGCCCCATCATCAGAATTTATGAGGACCATTAGAGACTCACGAGAGTCGTTGTCTGGCCAGAGAAGGCCAATATTTATGAGGTGTCACTAAATTTTCAGAGAGGGCTGCTATCTGGTCAGAGAGCCAGGCATGGGTGAGTTCAAGGCACGGACAGGCATTCCAAGCAGATTCAGAATTTGCAGTAATTTATAGGAAAGCAAAATTATCTTTTCATGACTTTGTGGCAAGATGGCTCCCAATTTTAATAAATGATCAGGTTGGGTTTATCATTCCAACCCCCATTTTTTTTTGCTTTTTAATATTTTTTAAATTAATTTTTATTGTAGGTTGTTCAAAACATTACATAGTTCTTGATATATCATATTTCACACTTTGATTCAAGTGGGATATGAGCTCCCATTTTTACCCCATATACAGATTGCAAAATCACATCAGTTGCAGAACCATTGATTTACATATTGCCATTATGGTGTCTGTTGTATTCTGCTGCCTTTCCTATCCTCTACTATCCCCCCTCCCCCCTCCCCTCCCCTCTTCTCTCTCTACCCCCTCTACTGTAGTTCATTTCTCCCCCTTAAATTTTTCTCCTTTCCCCTCACTTCCTCTTTTATGTAATTTTGTATACCCCTGAGGGTCTCCTTCCATTTACATGCAATTTCCCTTCTCTCTCCCTTTCCCTTTCACCTCTCATCCCTGTTTAATGTTAATCTTCTTCTCATGCTCTTCGTCCCTACTCTGTTCTTAGTTACTCTCCTTATATCAAAGAAGACATTTGGCATTTGTTTTTAAGGGATTGGCTAGCTTCACTTAGCATAATCTGCTCTAATGCCATCCATTTCCCTCCAAATTCTATGATTTTGTCATTTCTTAATGCAGAGTAATACTCCATTGTGTATAAATGCCACATTTTTTTTATCCATTCGTCTATTGAAGGGCATCTAGGTTGGTTCCACAGTCTTGCTATTGTGAATTGTGCTGCTATGAACATGGATGTAGCAGTGTCCCTATTGTGTGCTCTTTTTAGGTCTTTAGGGAATAGACCGAGTAGGGGAATAGCTGGATCAAATGGTGGTTCCATTCCGAGCTTTCCAAGAAATCTCCATACTGCTTTCCAAATTGGCCGCACCAATTTTCAGTCCCACCAGCAATGTACAAGAGTACCCTTTTTCCCACATCCTCCCCAGCACTTGTTGCTGTTTGACTTCCTAATGGCTGCCAATCTTACTGGAGTGAGATTTGCAACAAAATGAAACTGAATCCCTTACTCTCGCCATGCACAAAAGTTAACTCAAAGTGGATCAAGGAACTTGATATCAAATCAGAGACATGGCATTTGATAGAAGAAAAAGTTGACTATGATCTACATACTGTGGGGTCGGGCTCCAAATTCCTCAATAGGACACCCATAGCACAACAGTTAATAACTAGAATCAACAAAAGGGACTTACTCAAACTAAAAAGTTTTTTCTCAGCAAAAGAAACAATAAGAGAGGTAAATAGGGAGCCTACATCCTGGGAACAAATCTTTACTCCTCACACTTCAGACAGAGCGCTAATATTCAGAATATACAAAGAACTAAAAAAATTAGACAATGAGATAACGAATAACCCAATCAACAAATGGGCCAAGGACCTGAACAGAAATTTCTCAGAGGAGGACATACAATCAATCAACAAGTATATGAACAAATGCTCACCATCTCTAGCAGTCAGAGAAATGCAAATCATTCCCCCTTTTTTAATGTGTCCCTTCCAAATTTTTGATAGGGTAGGGAAAGAGCAATGAGGGAATTTTAATCCCTCAGGTAACAGTCTCCAAATTTTTAGAACTCACCCAAAATTGGATTCCTGGTTTTACCTGACTTCATTAATTACTTATATTGATATTCTATTTATTTTTGGCTCCATAGTTGTAAGACGAGAGGCGTCACTCATTTTGGCTTCTTCTGAGATGAGAGAGAGTGACGTGAGTGGGCACAGTATAAGGGACATGAGTTGCTTTTTAGAAGTCAGTTGAGGAACATGAGTTGCCTTTTAGAAATCAGTTCGTTTTGAAGTCTGGTTGGGGAAGAACAATTTGTAAATTCATCTGGGGATGGGTTCTTCTGTGTGAGAAACAAGAACCATGAGTACTGAAAAAATGTTGCAGCAGCTGGAACATGTCACTGTATAGAAGTTCCCTCAGCAGGCTTTAATATTCCCAGTTATCAGGACTGTCAACTTAATATTTAACATTTAGTGTTACAGTTATCCCTCTCCATAAGATACAGTTTAATGATTTAATATCATCTGATCTTGCAAAATCATTTTACTAGTATGACCTCTGTGTGTAATAGAGAAACCTTTAATTCTGTTACTCAGGGCTGGATAATCGTACTAGCAAACACCAACCCTACCTGTAGGTTAGGAATATCTGTAGGCCTTAAACTAAAAATTTCTGCCTCTGGCAGCTCCTCTTGATAGTCTCTTTTTATAGTTATCAGGCATTCCTTTCTGGGAATCCTTCTTTGTAGCCTCCAGTCTTACTTATTTTGGGAGGCTAACATAATGTGTATAAAAAATTATTATTATTATTATTAATATTATTATTTAAAATGCCCAGGAATGGCTGTATTTTGGTTTTAACTGTCTTTCCTAAGTGTTTATCATGAAACAGTCAAACTGACTTTTGTTTCTATCTATTGTTAACAGTCAGCTGAGCTTTTATGGGAGTCATTCCTGGGGAAACTTGAGAGCAGCTTCTCAGTTCTGCTAGTGCCATTTGCGCTAGGTGGGTCCAGGTCTTGCTTGACCATGTGGCTACCCTTGGAAGCATCAGGGATGTCTCCCTTCTCTGATGACTCTCCTCTTCTTAGCAAATGCACTGATTGGCTTTCTGTTCTCCAGGGGTCTCATTAATCTCCCTAATTGGGAAGATATGAGGCCCAGAGTTGCAAAGGTCTTTGAGAAGTCCCTTGTTCCCTGGATTCAGACTGACTCAGAGGGCAAGAGCCAAATATTGGTTTTCTTGTCCCTTTTCATGTAACTTTAATATAAATCCTAATCTTAATCATCCATCAAATAAATTTTAACAGCCTTATATTAAGAGTACTGGGCTTTAATGTCTATAACTTTATAATTATTTATCTTTTTTATTAACTGGGATCTGTATTATTCTGTCTGTCTTGTAGGTGATGACTTATTATCTTAAATTAACCCATGTTGTGTTCTTAAAGCAACACTTCTGTAAAACACTAACAAGGAATCTTTAGATCACTTATAAGGAAATTACAAAATAAAATTTTTTAACAAGAGTAAAAATACTTAGTTCGTGTAATAGCTACCCTGAAGTTTTAAGCTGAGTTATACATTATATCCCCTGTTTGAGATCCTAGAAATCTTGACAGAAAAAAAAACAACTTTTGAACATAACTTTAAATGAAATAATATCTGACCTACTGCTTTCGTAGTCATTCTCACATATAGTAAGATGGGACACAGAGCCTTATCTCAGGTAAGGCAGGGCTCTTTATAAAACTTAAGTGTTTTACTTCTAAAGATGATCTTTGTTTTTTTAAATATCATTTTACAAAGATTACATATATTATTTGAGGTCACATGAACATTAGTTAACACCATATGATATCACATTTAAAACATGAATTTAAGAAAGGCTGAAAGTTTTTAACCTTTATATAGATTAGACTCTCATTAACATAAAAATACATTTAAATTGTTCCCCAATGTAAAAAGTAACATACAACTTTACATATCTTATTGACAAGAAGTAAATGAATGCCCAATATATTTTTTTACCATACAACTTCAGAACACCAGCTTGAAATAATGCTCTTTTAAAGTTTCTACCTTACAGATTCGTATACCTGAAAGATATGAGCACATTAATAGCATCACAATTACATTGAAGTTTCTACATTAACCAAGTTTAGCTTTTAAATAAATGGCAGTACAGTGCTCTAAAATAACAGTTCTTATTTAATCAGTTGTTTAATTTTTATGGTTGCTTGCTCTAGAAAAAATAAAACTTAATAAACACAATGTTATGGGTAAACTTATGTTTTAAGAAATTTTTGTCTCTTTAACACATGACTGATTATTACAATCTTATACAGACATTAGTACAAACTTATACAGACCTTAGTAAATCAATCAGATATCTAACAAAAGTACTCATGAATGAGTAATCCCATATCAAATTTACTTTACTTATTTATCAATATATTAGACAAATATATTGAACAGTGTAAACCATTTTTTTGTTGAAGGAAAAGTCTTAGAACCAAGGCATATTAGAACATTTGTAGACATTAATATTTTATTAGATTTTTGAACACCTAGAAAAACTTGTAAGCTTAAATTTAAAGACATTTATTTTTATCTCTTTATCCAATTTAAATTCAACTATTTAAATCACTTGAATTAAAGATCTTTGGATCCACTTTTTAAAATTTGTTTTTATGAGCGTTTTTGTTTTAATGAGTGCTCTTTATAAATGTTAATTTGTGTATCATATATATGATATACGGACAAATGAATATATAGACATACAACACATACCAAAATTGTGCACACATAATAATAGTAAAGGCCTTGTAGCTTTTCCAGGTGAAATATCCATTGCAATGTTTCAAAAACTACACAGTTAGTCAAAGATAGAACTGGTCAGAAAAACATCATCCTAGGTCTTTAGGATCAAAATCATGAGCTCAAAAAAAAAAAAAAAATAAAGAATCTAAGGAAAAAATAAGAGTCCTAGAAAAATTGACTGGCCATTAATTAGTAAATACCATACAATTTAATTTTTTTTAGGCCTCAGATCACTCTCCTACTGAGCTTGCAGGCCTCTTTCATTTGCCATTCAACATAAGTCCTGGCTGAGGTCTGGAAGGAGCAGGAAAAAGCTGCTATTCTGAGCAGACACCTCAGGCCTAAGGCATTTCAACCATAATTTTCAGGTTCAGATGTTGAAAATTATAATACAATTTTAAGACAAAATTCACAAAATTTTATGAAACAAGTTTAAGACACAGTTTACAAAATTTTACATCTTTATATCTTGTTTTGTCAACAGATACCATACTATGATTTACTATCCTTGTCCAAATTAATGCACTGGTAGACACAGTGACATTTTCCCAGGCTACCCAATTAAAAATTGGTGAAAAAAAAGCCTGAATGATTGGGAAGTTACTTGCCAACTTGGAAGTAGAGTTCTCTAGTTTTCCATCCTAAGTATTTAAGTTCTCTGGCATGAATTATCTGAAATCATAATCTAAACAATTTCCTAAACCCGACTTTTAACTGCAAGATTGTGCAATGCTTCAAAAACCCATTCAGATGCCAGATTGTTACAATAAAACATCATCATTTAGATACACATTCAGCTAAGATCATTCCCAAGAAATGGTTTATAATATCAACACATTATTGCACATGTCTTAAAGGGCCAGAAACAAAGACACAAGACAGACTGAAAGGAGCTCCAGACTATGGCTTACAGACAGAAGCCTTTAAACCAGAGCAGATAAGAGAAAAATCTCCTACACCAGTGGCACCATAGATTTTCCCACAAGGGAACCAGATGTTTTCACAGAGGGACAACCTGAAATGTAAAATCAAGGGTCTCCATGGTGACTTTACTGTATTTAGTGTCCCCTTTTTCTTTTTCTCTTTTTTAAGAAAGCAGAGATGGCAAAATCCTTACAGTGCAGGGAAGGAAGTAGGTAATTCTCTGAAGCAACAGGGCTTGGGCAGCTGCTGGAAGTCCCTCAGTCCCTCCTTTCACTTACAGGATTAGCTCCTCTTGTTCGGTTCCACCCCAAGCACACTCCGTCTCCTAACATTTCAGTAGTCAGCTCTCAAAGAGTTCCGGGATGTGGGGGGTACCAAAAATTGTAACTTAAAGTTTGGTTCCTGATTTTGAAGCCAATTAATACCAATTTAATAATGAGGACAGGGTTTGAGAAAAAGAAAAAGGGAGATTTACTGCTTTGCTAACAAAGGAGAAAAACAGGGGTCTCTGCCCAATGGTTGTGATTCTATCGATCTGAAGGGACAAGGGGTTTTAAGGAGTTTCACGTGTTAACCTGGGAGATACTCAGTTCTTAGGTCCCCAGCAGGCATTGCCCTCTGCAGTGGGTGTGCTCCAGGCAGCCAGCTAGGGGTTTCTCTCATCCTGCTTAACAAAGGGTATTAAAGTTCATCACAGTTCTTTAAAACACAGACCAAATGGGTGTCAGTTTACTTGCTTTATTACCCATTTTCAGTTAAGTTTTACCACAGAAATCACACAACAAAACACACTAAAACAAACCCAAAAAAAAAAAAAAAAACATATGAAACACAGAACAAAACACACAAAAAAACAGAAAACCAGCGCAGAAACAGAAAAACAGAGGAACTATGCAACGTCTTGCTAAAGCTCTGGGATAGGAGCTCCTGCGTGCCCATTGGCACCTCTCTATGCTTTCAGAGGAATTCCCTACAGAACATAACAGAGGACAGAATGATTCTCGTTACTGTACCAGACAGGAGTATATGTGTGTCTCCCCAGGACACCACTCTGTCATCAGAAGAGATCTCCCTTAACCGGATATCAGATGTTATATAGGCGCCAGTTACCTATGGAGGCCTCCTCCACCATGTGCTTGCTAATAGTTTTAGGGCGGTGGTTCACTGCAGTGCTCCCTGGACCAAAATCTCACACCAAGGCCTTGGAAATTGCCTCTTCATGCCGGAGCCCTGGAGGGAAGGCCAGCTTCAGAATTTCCAGTAGTCTGGTCTTGTGATCTATTGGGGCAGGGTCATCTCGATGGGAAACTACAAAATATTACACCAGGATGCAAGAAAAGACCACTGACTCCAATTAAAATCAAATTAAGGCAAGCTTACTATTTCAAAGTGGATCCAAAGATCTTTAATTCACGTGATTTAAATGGTTCGATTTAAATTGGATAAACAGATAAATATAAATGTCTTTAAATTTAAACTTACAAATTGTTCTAGGTGTTTAAAAATCTAATAAAATATTAATGTCTACAAAAGGTCTAATATACCTTTGTTCTAGGACTTTTTCTTCAACAACAACAAAAAAAATGGTTTAAACAGTCTCCTACTCTAAGCCATTTTCTACCATCAATGGACCCTTCAGGGGGAAACCATGGACATAATTCTCCTATGTATGAAAAGAATAATTTTAAGTCCTTTTTCTTAACATGTGCCCCCTATGTCTTGAGGGCCTCCTTGAGGCCTGACAAAAACAAATCATGTGACGAAACTGCTTGTCCCATGGTGGGTCACTCACCATGTGTCATCCCCACTCTCCTCCTGGATCTGTCTTTCGGTGGTGTCTGCTGAGGCAATCGGAAGCTCCGCTTTTTTAAGTCTTCCCTGAGGACAGGTTTCCCCCTCAGTCAAAGGCTCGAGCCCCTATCGATCCTCAGGCAGAGGATCAAAAGGCATCTGTCATGATGGCCTTCATTGGGCAAGCTGCCCTGGATATTAAAAGAAAGTTACAACTCTTAGAGGGATCACAAGATATGACTTTGGGAGATTTAGTCAGAGAAGCCGAGAAAGTATACTATATGAGAGAAACAAAGAGAAAGAAAGGGAGCAAAGGGAAGATGAGAGATGCAAAAGACAGACTAAGGCATTGACTAAGGTCCTGGTCACAACAATAAATAGGCCAGAAATTAACAAACAGGAAGACAGGAACGGAAACCTGGGCGCACGCCAGAGGCCACAATGGAGTTTAACTCAGCATTAAAAAATGACAAAATCATAGAATTTGCAGGGAAATGAATGGCATTAGAGCAGATTATGCTAAGTGAAGGAAGCCAATCCCTAAAAATCAAATGCCAAATGTCTTCTTTGATATAAGGAGAGTAACTAAGAACAGAGTAGGGATAAAGAGCATGAGAAGAAGATTAACATTAAACTGGGATGAGAGGTAGGAGGGAAAGGGAGAGAGAAGGGAAATTACATGGAAATGGAAGAAAACCCTCAGGGTTATACAAAATTACGGACAAGAGGAAGTGAGGGGAAAGGGAAAAATACAAGGGGGAAAAATAAATTACAGTATAGGGGGTAGAGAGAGAAGATGGGAGGGGAGGGGAGGGGAGGGGGGATAGTAGAGGATAGGAAAGGCAGCAAAATACAACAGACACTAGTATGGCAATATGTAAATCAATGGATGCGTAACTGATATGATTTTGCAAACTATATACTGGATAAAAATGGGAGTTCATAACTCACTTGAATCAAAGTGTGAAATATGATATATCAAGAACTATATAATGTTTTGAACAACAAACAACAAAAGTTAAAAAAACACATGGAGAACTATTTCAACAAAAAATTGACTAGATTTATAACTCCAATTCTACATAATGCAAAAGGCAAGTCCAATTATACACCATGCCTCCTCTGAAATGCTTGTATGTCTATTCATTTTGGGTTATTTTTCTCCATTATATTAGGATTAGGAGTCAGAATATAGAGTCTAGTAGGGTATGGGTTAGTGGGAGTGATTCAGTATTTCGAATGAAAATTAGGAAAATCAATCCAATGTTTATGCAAATATGTGCTAAAATAATCATCCCACTCTCATCAAGAACAATGCCTTGACATTACCTTCGCCCCAAGTTAGACACAATTAGAGGAGAAGAGTTAGAAAATCTATAAATACTTATCTGGAATGGAATATGCTCAGGAGTTCACAACTTTGGGGGTGGTAGAAGAGTTTCCAAAAGTAAGGGACAGGGTAAACACTTCACAAACATGGTGCTCTGCTGACCGGAAGACTTATGAGAAACTGCCTCTGAGTTTGGGCACTGGATATATATGTTGTAGTCAGGAGCTTTAGCTTCCTTTGCAGTGAGACCATCAAAGCTGGGTCTGCATCTATGTAACCTGGAGCACATGTTTTCTTATTCTTTAATGAACATGAGGCAGTAGTGCAGAATTCTCTCTTTGTATGTAAACTGTGGCCAATGGGGGCTAAGTGTCTTCCTGTGTGGACTCTGAAGCCATGTGGTCATCCTCCATTTTTCATGGTCTTTCTAGCTGCTGCAATGGGAGTTTGGTGTTTGCTTCACGAAATACAAGTAGTTCAACTGGGACACAGTGCTGGTGGGAGTTCTGTCATGTGTGGTGGGTCAGGGTCTGCCAGGAGAATGCACCAACCAGTCTTATATCCAACATAGACTTCCCCCTTGTCCCTAGCAACTTGATTCTGAACATTGCCCTGAAACCTCTCCATATAACAAGATGCCTTTACATGCAAGGGTCTGCTGGCTGCACCATGTCAGTCAAAAGCCATTTGGAAGCCAATGGCCAATCCACATGACACCAACACAGATGTTTAATCACACACCTGCCCACCACTGTTCTAGGCCCACTACTCAGCAAATTCCAACTTACTGGCATCTCTGTTCTACACCATTTTCATGAAACCCAGTGATTCAAGGCACTGTCTGGTACAATCATGATCAGCAACAGGACATCCAAAGGTTCTCCAGTGCCACCTGGTCATGGGAATTTCAAAAATTTCATGGTATTTATCTAGCCATTTTTCAAGTATCAAGTTGGATGCACTGGTTTTTCAATTCATTCAGGAACCATTTAATGGTGAGGATGAAAGCTCTGGAGAACTCTAAAAGGCAACGCTTCCCAACGAGTGGCCAAAATGTCACATGAAGCCTGACCCATTGATGTCTACTCAATGTGAGTTCAATATGTGTTTTGACTCTTTACTATGGTTGCCAAGTCTTTCAGAATAAAATCGTCTTATATCCTGGTGGAGATTCCCAGTGCACTGTGGAAAGACACCCTGAGACTAGATCTCAGTTTCCAAGGGCGACTCTCATGTGTGGCCTCCTAAAATCCCACCAAAATTAATGGCAATACTTCCCTGAAGTCAGTTCCAGAACTCAGTCTCTAAGGGGAATCACACCAGAGTTCAGGTCCGGGTGTACCCAGTCATCTCTTCCAACCAGCACACAAATGACCACAATTAAAACCAAAACACTGCCACATGGCCCTCATCATCTTCCATATAGACACTCATCGTAACCTCTGAATGGAATTTTCCATGAGGGGCGAAGCCCAAGACAGTTTCCAAAATAAACTCCCTTGCCCCTCATTTGCCTAAAGTCAGGGTGACCTAGACACCCTTCCTGTGAACCAGGAGTGATCAAATAGGCCTGCCGTTAATACTGTTCTGATTCTCCAATTTAATCCTACTGATTGTCGGGTATAAATCCTTTATGTGAGTTGGAGGCAATAGAACACCCAAGCACACATGGGATCTTTCTTAAGATCTATCACCTTCTGAGAATCAAAGCCCCAACCTCACACAGGGCCAAGAGGCTGATTCAGACACATCTCTTTCCAAAGCAATTAAGCAAAGATCCACAGGTGATGCCCATTCATTTCCATTTGAAAAATGTTTTCTTCAGGCTTCAGAAAGGGGTGGCCTGAGGCAAATACCTTCCTGACATTCAGGGCAACATAACCATAGGTAAGCAAATGGGCCAAAGCAAGGTTTTTAAACTGAGACTTTACTGGTTACACTGATATCTGAGTTTTCTGAGATGTTCCCATTCCCTTCAGCTATCCATTACATGGCCATGTAACAGATTTTGGAGGTGGTACATATCTTGGCCACAAAACCATGAGCCTATTCTGGAGAGAGGCCAGAAATCAAGATGTGTAGAGGACCTTAGGAAGATAGTAGGTGTTGCCCATCCATAAGGCAAGCCACAGTCCATTTATAAAGTGGGCAGGAGGAATGCTGGGAAGCTTCCAACTAGACAGGAAACCTCCATTGATGCATTCTCTTTTCTAAAGACTACAACCACGAACACAGTGGATACACAGACATAGAAACACTCGCCTTGCCAAACGGCTTCCTAGAAACAGTCAACTCCAAACCATACAAACCACCATTCCTACCTATTTTCAGAACATGAGACAAAACCACAAACTCACATCCACATCCACAAAAGCACCTCCTTCCCCCAAGTAGGTCTGTGACTATCTGGAGTGTCCTCTGACTGGTGGGCCATACTATGTTGCCCCAAAATGGCCTGGCCTGTCTCAGATCTGTTCTTCTTGGCCCACTCTACGAAGTTGTCAGCAGGCAGCATTGAGCCAATACCTGCTATCTAGGGAAAGGCCCCTTTTCTGAGCTCTACTGGCATTTGGCCATCCTCATATCATTAGGTACCAAGAAAGACTGACTCTGTCCTTGGTAAATCCAAACAAGTTCGACCACTGGGACTGGGACTGGGACTGGCTCTGGGTGCCTGGCTTCTTGGATCCCAATTTCAGAGAGTTACATCACCAACGAAGTTAGGTAGGTCACCTCCTTCAGGAACTGAATGAGATCACTGCCTTGGCAACCACTTTGTCCTAACAGTTGCTTTCATGGGTCTCATGAGATGGAGGCTGCCCCTACTTCCTGTGACACTTTGACAAGTTTGAATGGTATATCAACAATGGCCACCCGGGAACACCTCTCCACGCAGGTCTGGTTTGGTCCATCTTCTCTACATTAAGAAAAGAGAGGCTGATTCATACACATCCCTTCGTTATCACAGGGTGTTTGCCATGGAAGATGGCTTTTGCTCTCTCAGGTCCTTCATAGCTGCCTACATCTTCTCCAGGGATCATTTCTGCATAGAAATTTGAGGTTCTCAGCAGGTGTAAGATCCCTTACATTCCTGTATTGTAAGATGAACTCTGTCCCTGCTCTTTTGTAATGTTAGATTGAGGCAAGAGTGTATGGTTAGGGATAATAACAGGATCGATTTGGTTTAGGAATCATTCTGTGGGATGAATAATGGTATTGGGAACCTGCAATATTTATAGGAATACAGAGGTGAAATATAAGTATGTAAACAGAAATCTAGGTGAGATTTGAAGCTCAGAAGTGCATTGGGCAATTGATTGCGATACATAGCTTTAAATTACGTTCTGCACACATGTCTCAGATAAGTCGATATACAATGCCATAGGACTTGTACCTTGGATGATTGAATGTAGAGGAGAACATCCACTCAAACAGGGATAATCAATAGGATCAGGAAGATAGTCAGTAGATTTTGGAACAAGGGTGAATTTAGTATTTGTACCAAAAGTTCTTTAGCAATTGGGTTTTGGTTAGAGAGTGAATATCAATGTCAGCACATGTGAAGGGTCAGTCACAATGATGAACTGGGGAAAATATGTAGGAAAGCCGATATCAATAGAGACATTAGGAAAACAGGCAAAGTACAGGGTGAGTGATAGTATTAGACATTTTCAACAGTTTTGAGGTTGAATATATTAGGAAGAAACAAATATGTAGTCACCGATAGGATTGACATTTGAGAGCGTTATGCAAGCTGGACATGGATGTTTTTAGTAATCCATGTTCAGTGTCCATTTAGGCTTTGGTACAATCACACGTGTGAATTTTGCATTTTGCGTCCAGAATATTACTGTGATAACATGCATATTTAGATCAGGTGACATGAGTATTTCTTCCTTTATTACTGGGAGCAATATTTTGAAAACGTATAAATTAGTATTGGGGGTACAAAGAGGTGTACCCTGTGTCTATGAATATAGATAATGCATGAATAGACCATACTGTGAATAAATAATATAACTGGTTCCACTTTAAATCATGGATTGAATTGATATCAGAAAATATATAAGAAATCTTATATTGATATACAATCATTCATTCCAAACAGTTATACATCTAATTGTGAAATGATAGTTATGGTTTATCATGAAGTGTGTGTGAGTTTTGCTTAAACAATTATAAAAAAAATCGGAAATAATATGTTTGGAAAGAAGTCTCACGAATAGACCAGTTAAGAAACCTGGAGTAATGCATGTGTTCTGAAGCAGGAAGTGATTGAAAGTGAAACAAATGCCTATAAATTTGCCAACTTGTGCAAGAAATATATACCCTCTGATGTGCATAAACTGAAGAAATAGTAATGTACCAGTGTTGAATAAAAATGAACATCAAAATACAAATCATGTCCCATAAGAGTCTACTTGCATTGCTGTTAAACTGGGGCAGTTACTGTAGAAATATTAGGATAATGCCGCAGTCTTGCTGGGCACAATCAGGAGCCACTTGTCAAAAGAAACTAACTTTATTTTTAAAACCACACACGCCAAACAAAACAGCCTCTCAGGAAAAACCCTCAGAGCCCCAACTGCCACCACTGGCTTCCCAAAAGCCTCTTCCTCCCACACAAGCCTCTCTCCACCTCCCACAATCCTCCTGCTCTTGAGGCCGATTGGCTAGGTCATGTGGGTAAAGCCAAATAAGTCCCCTAATGAGCAACTCCGTGGTCTGAAAGGGCAGGGAAACAGCCCAATGAGCATCACCGCAGAGGAGCCAATCAGCTAGATGTTGCTGTGAGCCAATCATCAGCCAGCAGCTGGAAGTTTGCTGGCTTCTGGAATTTTGCTGGGGCCCCTTCGGATGTGGCTCTCAACATCTCCCCCTCTCTGTTTAAACAACACACATGTGGCTTAGGGACAGTGCCTGCCTTAGGTTGTCCAATAGTACATATGGTCCTTACCCCTTAAGTTGGTACCATTGCAATTGAATCTTACCCATCACTGACTACCGGTCCAGTTTACAGCAACACCTGTGGAGAGGTCTTTGTACCACCGGGGGGTGGTGAGGTTCTTTGCCTCACCTCTAATGGCCCCCAAACATTAGCTGGACGATAATGACACACAGAAGAGAGGAAGATACACCAAGCCAATTGACAGCTCCTTTTGGAAAAATTGTACCACCGATGACATCATCAGCAAATATACCCGAACACTACCACAAGTCGCTGCACAAACAGGTAGTTTACAATGCATACAGAAGAGTTCTCAATGTGTCTAGGCAAGTTCTGCAAGCATTTCAGTGATGGCTATTGCAGAAGCTGTAGATTGGTTTTATCTTTGATTTCACCAGCACTGGGATGAAGATAGGAATTCTGGCAATAATGGCTAAAGAAAAATTATGTAACATTCCAGAAGGCACTGAAAGAAAACAATTTTCTTAACTATTTACATTGTCTTGAAGATAATTATTAAATATAATGAAAAGGAAAGGTGAAAGAAAGGAAACAGATCTGTTAACCTCCTTTTTTTCAAATTTTAAAACAAACCTCAACAGCTCTTTACCCAATTTAAATTAAACCATTTAAATAATGTGAATAAAAAAATATTTGGATCCATTTTTTTTATGAGCGCTCATCATATATCATATATGGACATATGAACATTCAAACATATAACACAAAACACAAGTGTGCACACATAATATAATACATACAACACATAACCTAATAGTAAAGGCCTTATAACTTTTTACACGTGAAATCTCCATTGCAATGTTCAAAAACTCTTTTGTCAAAAAATAGAACTGATCAGCAAAACATTAAACTAGGTCTGTATGAGCTCAAAAAACAAAATAGAATGTGGGAAAGGGCAATAATAAAATAGATAATGAAAAAAGCATCCTGGTTCTATCTCAGATGTAAGGATAGTCAAACTGGAATTTTGGATATCAGCTGATAAGGCCTTGAGTCAAA